>NC_134692.1:86843950-87143950 GCF_050947455.1 Rhinoderma darwinii | reverse complement strand
TCCTGCTGCATTAAAGTATGTTTCATTGTAAGTGATTTGTCAAAATTGGTGTTTTATTTATAAATCAGAAAGTAATCCTACATTAGGCCCTGTTCAAATGGAGTATTTTGCAGGCAGAAAAAATCTGCCTCAAAAGCCCTTCAGGAACCTGCCTGCACTTTCTTGCAGCGTTTTTCACCTGTGGCCATTGAGCAGTACGGGCAAAAAAACGCTTTTTCTGCCTGATTTCAATGGGAGGTCAGATGCGGATTTTGTTTTCTTCACTGCCGCTGCAGATTATAACCTTGGTCAATGGCAAATTACAAAAAACTAACATCGATTTAGTGTCCTAATAACCCCTAATTGACATGGCCTGTTTTGCCCCTTTTAGACTGAGCTAAATGTTTTGTTTTGTTTTCTCTTTAAGCCCTTAGCGCACCAGGACGCACCGGTACGTCCTGCATTGAAGTGCTTTAAAGCACAGGGACGTACCGGCGCGTCCTGGCTAATTTCTGTCACCCTGTCAAAAGACAAGGTGACAGAAATGTGCCGTCAACTGTTTATGACAGTTGATCGACACAGTAACACGGCAGGGGACCAATAATAGCGGTCCCCTGATGACGATCGCTGTAATTGGTCAGTCTTCTGTGACTGACCAAATACAGCGCATGACAACAGCAACTGGGCTGTCAGCGTCTGATCTCTTCAGTCCGAGAGTGAGAAGTGAAGAGATCAAACGTGCCCAGCGACAGTGTGAATTCACCTGTCGATCCAGCGAATTTAACCCCACATTAACCCCTCCACTGCCGCTGTTTACCTGCTCCCTGCTCCCTTCTTGTGCTTCTACTTGTGGGAGCTTCTCTTTTTAAAAAAAATAAAAATTATTATAATAATAGAGAGAGAGAGAGCGAGACAGGGATAGAATAGAGAGGAGAGATAGGAGAGAGAGAGACAGAGAGAGAGAAATTTTACTGATAGTGAATTTAGGGATAACATACAGGTTTAGATTATTATGGGTTAGTTAGATATAATTATATAGGTAGATAGGGATTGTTGGCTAGGAATAATTAGGGAGGTTTTATAAAAAAATATATATATATATATATATATAAAAAAAAGTTAAAAAAAAATTGTTTCAAATTATATAGTTCACTGTTACAATACAGTTTATTGTAACAGATTAATTTTACTATAGAGAGATACAAACACTCTTTGCTGTATCAGTTTTGCATGTGTAAAAAAAAAAATATATATATATATATAAGGGCAGTATGGCAAAGCGATCATATACAGCGGAAGAGGCATACGAAATGCTGTGCTCTGATACTGAATCAGCTAGTGACGGATCTGAATATATTCTTTCATCTTCCAGCGATGATGAGGAAATTCCTCAGAGTCACGAAGTGGGCCTCCATCAAGTCTACCCTCATAATAGCGAACATTTCTGGTTCCCCCCGTTAATTATACCCCCAAGTTCTAGAATTTAACGCTACTTCAGGGATTCATGTAGACACAGTGGGTCTTGATGATCTAGGTTTTTTCAAACTCTTTTTTTCAAATGAGTTTGTTAATTTTATTGTTATGCAAACTAATTTATATGCGGAGCAATTTATTGCCGCTAATCCGCTGTCGTTTTATGCCAAGCCAAACAGGTGGCACCTGTTAATGCATTGGAAATGCATAAATTCTGGGGGTTGCTGTTAAATATGGCCATCACAAAAAAACCCTCTGTGAGATCATATTGGTCAACAGACGTGTTGCACCATACTCCCATGTACCGCAATACAATGTCCAGGGGAAGGTTTGACGCAATAATAAAATGTCTGCACTATAACGATAACCTGCAGTGCCCACCCCCAAGTGACCCCAATTCTAACCGCCTTTATAAAATCCGGCCTGTGATCACACATTTTACTAACAAATTCAGTGAAATATACACCCCTGGAAAAGAGATCGCAATTGATGAATCCCTCGTTCATTTTAAGGGCCGGCTAAAATTCAAGCAGTACCTCCCCGATAAAAGAACCAGATACGGCATCAAAATTTACAAATTATGTGAGTCTAAAACTGGCTACACATACACATTCAGGATTTATGAGGGCAAAGACACAAAGATTCAGCCCCCAGACTGCCCTCCTGTCCTAGGTACAAGTGGTAAAATTGTCTGGGATCTCTTGCACCCCCTGCTAGACCACGGCTACCACTTGTACCTAGACAATTTTTACACCAGTGTTTCACTACTTAAATGCCTGATTGTAAAAAAAAAAACGTAACCTGTGGAACAGTACGGAAAAATCAGAGAGGCCTCCCAAAGGCCCTCCTAGGCCAAAGACTACAAATTGGCGAAAGCAGGGCAATGTGCAGTGATGGGGTGCTCTTCTTAAAATATAGGGACAAGAAAGACATCCATATGCTCACAAGTCTACATAATGACTCAAGCACTATTTGTATACAGGTGTATAATAAATATATGGGGGGGGGGGGTAGATCTCGCCGACCAAATGATTAAGCCCTATGATGCGATGAGGAAATCCAGGACCTGGTACAAAAAAATTGTCATGCATCTGGTCCAGGTAGCGATGTACAACTCATACATTTTGTACAGATCTACCGGCCATCGCGAAAAATACCTGGAATACCAGGAAAACATCCGAAAATTAATTTTTGAAGGCAGTGAGGAGGAAGGAGAACCTTCAACATCAGCCAGTGAAGCCTCAAGAATAGTTCGAGGGCAACATTTTCCTTCTGAGGTGCCTCACACAGAAAAAAAGTTACGGCCACAAAAAAAATGTCGTGTGTGCTACAAGCGAGGAATCCGAAAAGATTCTCGCTATCAATGCGAAACATGCCCCTCCAAACCTGGCCTTTGTATAATAGATTGCTTTAAAACCTTCCACTCCTCTTTAGATTATTAATTTTGTTAATTTTATTTCCATCTTTCACATTTATTCACTGCCACTTTTGCCCCTTTTAATTTTATTAATTTTATCCTTATGCCACTTGCTTTATTGCCCATTACAAACTTGAACACAAACTAACCAAACAAAACTAAAAATTCTCATTACACCCCTAGATGAATAAAACATACAGAATATTTCTGTACTACAGAGAAAAGCAGAACAGACATTTGTTTCTCTATTGTTACCAACTGCAAAAAAATTTAACTAACTGACACATCTGAAAAAAATAACAATTGTTACTCTGTACAACCTCATACATTTCTGACAACCCCTTGTGCTTTAAAAATTCTTATTACACCGCTAGATGAATACCTTGAGAAGTGAATAATTATAATATCTTTTGAAAAACCTAAGGTTTTTATATTTTTGCTTCTTTGCCTGTTATTATGACCATATTCTGCCAAATTCAGCGGTTATATTTATTCTCATAACTGGTGATATGGGCATCTTGCATTTTTTTTTTTTTGGAGGATATCAAGCTGTTCATGATCAATACAGTATGGACTCTAGATAGTTCTATTCTGTTTCTTCACTGACCTCTTAAAAACGACAAAACTTCTAGTAAAGCTCACAATACTTTGGGGACTGGTGGTCCTTTACTATCCATATATACGGAGTTGGACACTGACCCTTAAATATTCTGCAGGTGACAGGTTGTTTTGCGCATATTTCAGTTCCTACCTTGCCAGGCAGGGACTTGTTATGGTGTGCCAACGTCACTTGGCACGTCCGTCTCTCATATAGTGATTGATGGTGCTAAAGAGGTGCTGTACAACCAGTCCCTTTGAAAAAAGATGATGAATATATTTCCCTGCAACTGTTCTTTCAACCTGTGAAAACGCTTTAGTTTCAACACGGTTGTATCTATTTTTTTCCTCCAATTTTTAGATAGGTTGCCCTTCACTACAGGACAATTTTTCCTTGCTTGCTAACTTACTATATATCAAACCAGGACTATGTTTGATGGTCAACAGCTTTGTTGGCATTATATGGTCATGCAGTAACTACAGGCAAAAATTCACTGTTAGGGATAAGCCCTTTTTACCAGTAAAAATTGGCGCTCCTCTATTGTTTGATCCCCCAGAAACACAGCATATTTCTAAACATAGGAGTAACAGAGTAAAGGAATAAATTGTGAGAATACATGCCATTTATATATGCTGTACCAGAATGGCACATTTCCATGAGTGGCGGGTAGATTAGGGCTCACTTGTCTGTTTCCCTACCCCGACATTACATAATCACAAGCCCATATACCTAGTCTACCCTGGTCCCTGACACTACTATGGACCCCCTTGAGACCCTGACTCAGCAAATGCAGGGCCTCTCCCTACAGGTCCAGGCCCTGGCTCAGAGGGACAACCAGCCTGATGCTACCCTGGTAGTGCCCCTCACCTCTTGAACCCCACCTCAAGTTGCCTGACCGGTTTTCAGGGGACCGGAAGACTTTTTTCTCCTTTCGGGAGAGTTGTAGGCTCTATTTTCGCTTAAAGCCCCACTCCTCTGGTTCTGAGAGCCAGCGGGTGGGTATAATTATGTCCCGGCTCCAGGACGGGCCCCAAGAATGGGCCTTCTCCTTGGCTCCTGACGCCCCTGAACTTTCCTCTGTTGATCTTTTCTTTTCTGCTCTCGGGCTCATTTATGACGAGACTGACAAGACTGCCTTTGCCGAGAGTCAGCTGGTGACCTTACGTCAGGGTAAGAGACCTGTTGAGGAGTATTGTTCTGACTTTAGGAAGTGGCGCGTAGCTTCTCGGTGGAATGACCCTGCCTTAAGGTGTCAGTTTAGATTGGGTCTGTCGAACGCCCTGAAAGACCTGCTAGTTAGCTATCCCTCTTCTGACTCCCTAGATCAGGTTATGGCTTTAGCGGTACGACTTGACCGACGTCTCAGGGAACGACGACTTGAACGTGTTTGTGTTTTCTCCTCTGATTCTCCCATGATGCCTCCCGAGGTTCCGTTGCTTTGTTCTTCCACGGAAGACTCAGAGGTACCTATGCAACTCGGTGACCTATGCTCTGTACCTATGTACCTATGCTCTGTACTGGTGATGCAGGGATTATCGTCCGATTTGGTTTTAGGCCTTCCCTGGTTGCAGTTGCATAATCCCACGTTTGACTGGAATACTGGGGATCTTACCAAATGGGGTAATGAATGCATGACGTCATGTTTTCCTGTTAATTCTATTTCTCTCCCTGAGGAGGTGAACACTCTACCTGAGTTTGTTCGGGACTTCGCTGATGTTTTCTCTAAAGAGGCCTCCGAAGTGTTACCACCTCATAGAGAATACAATTGCGCAATTGATATGGTACCTGGAGCTAAGCTCCCTGAGGGTAGGATATTTAATCTCTCTTGTCCCGAACGTGAAGCCATGAGAGAGTATATCCAGGAATGCCTGGCCAAGGGTTACATTCGCCCCTCTACTTCTCCGGTAGGTGCTGGCTTCTTCTTCGTAGGGAAGAAGGATGGTGGTCTTAGGCCATGCATTGACTACCGAAACTTGAATAAGGTCACTGTAAGGAACCAGTATCCCCTTCCTTTGATTCCTGAGTTCTTGAATCAGGTTCAGGGGGCCCAATGGTTCTCTAAGTTTGATCTACGGGGGGCTTATAACCTTATCCGCATCAAAGAGGGGGATGAGTGGAAGACTGCGTTTAACACGCCCGAAGGTCATTTCGAATACCTCGTCATTCCCTTTGGGTTGTGTAATGCTCCCGCGGTCTTCCAGAATTTCATAAATGAGGTTTTAAGAGACTACCTGGGGGTATTTCTTGTAGTGTACCTTGATGACATACTTGTATTTTCCAAGGACTGGTCCTCCCACATTGAGCATGTCAGGAAGGTGCTCCAGGCCCTTCGGGAAAACAAACTGTTTGCTAAGACCGAAAAATGTGTGTTTGGGGTGCAGGAGATACCGTTTTTGGGTCAAATCCTCACTCCTCATGAATTCCGCATGGAACCCCCCGCCAAGGTCCAGGCTGTGGTGGAATGGGTCCAACCTGCCTCCCTGAAGGCATTACAGTGCTTCCTGGGGTTCGCTAATTATTACAGGAGATTTATTGCTAACTTCTCGGTCATCGCTAAGCCTCTTACGGATCTCACTCGCAAAGGTGCTGATCTCCTCCACTGGCCTCCTGAGGCTGTCCAGGCTTTTGAGGTCCTTAAGAAGTGCTTTATCTCGGCCCCAGTGCTGGTTCAGCCCAACCAAATGGAGCCATTTATAGTGGAGGTTGACGCGTCTGAGGTAGGAGTGGGGGCTGTCTTGTCCCAGGGTACCAGGTCCCTCACCCATCTCCGCCCCTGTGCCTAGTTCTCCAGGAAGTTTTCACCCACTGAGAGTAACTATGATATTGGCAACTGCGAACTCTTAGCCATTAAATGGGCATTTGAAGAGTGGCGCCACTTCCTGGAGGGGGCTAGGCACCAGGTAACGGTCCTTACCGACCACAAGAATCTGGTTTTCCTAGAATCTGCCCAGAGGCTAAACCCGAGACAAGCTCGATGGGCGTTATTTTTTACCAGATTCAACTTTTTGGTCACCTATAGGGCTGGGTCTAAAAATATTAAGGCTGATGCACTGTCGCGTAGCTTCATGGCCAGCCCTCCTTCGGAGGAAGATCCTGCTTGTGTTTTGCCTCCAGGTATAATCATTTCCTCTATTGATTCTGATTTAGTCTCTGAAATTGCGGCTGATCAAGGTTCAGCTCCCAGGAACCTTCCTGAGAACAAGCTGTTTGTTCCCCTGCAATTCCGGCTAAGGGTACTTAGGGAAAATCATGACTCTGCACTATCTGGCCATCCAGGCATCCTGGGTACCATGCACCTCATTGCCAGAAACTATTGGTGGCCTGGGTTGCCTAAAGACGTTAAGGCCTACGTCGCCGCTTGTGAAGTTTGTGCTAGGTCCAAGACTCCCAGGTCCCGACCAGCGGGCTTACTATGTTCTTTGCCCGTTCCCCAGAGACCTTGGACCCATATCTCCATGGATTTCATCACCGATTTGCCTCCATCTCAAGGCAAGTCGGTGGTGTGGGTTGTAGTAGACCGCTTCAGTAAGATGTGCCACTTTGTGCCCCTCAAGAAACTACCCAATGCTAAGACGTTAGCTACCTTGTTTGTCAAACACGTCCTGCGTCTCCATGGGGTCCCTGTCAATATTGTTTCTGACAGAGGGGTACAATTTGTTTCATTGTTTTGGAGAGCCTTCTGTAAAAAGTTGGAGATTGATCTGTCCTTCTCCTCTGCCTTCCATCCTGAAACTAATGGCCAAACGGAGAGGACTAATCAGTCTCTAGAACAATATTTAAGGTGTTTTATCTCTGACTGTCAGTATGATTGGGTCTCAATCATTCCTCTCGCCGAATTTTCCCTTAATAACCGGGTCAGTAACTCGTCAGGGGTCTCCCCCTTTTTCTGTAATTTTGGGTTTAATCCACGGTTCTCCTCCGTTTCACCTGGTAGTTCCAATAATCCCGAGGTAGAGGTCGTTCATCGGGAACTGTGCACAGTCTGGGCCCAGGTTCAGAAGAACCTAGAGGCGTCCCAGATCATCCAAAAAACTCAAGCTGATAGAAGATGTTCTGCTAACCCCTTGTTTATGGTCGGGGATCTGGTGTGGCGATTGTCAAAAAATTTGCGCCTTAAAGTACCGTCCAAGAAGTTTGCTTCCCGGTTTATAGGGCCGTACAAGGTCATTGAAGTCCTCAACCCTGTCTCCTTCCGACTGGAGTTGCCCCCATCTTTTCGAGTACACAACGTGTTTCATGCCTCTTTCCTTAAACGCTGCTCCCCGTCCTTGGCTCCCTCGAGGAAACCTCCGGTCCCTGTTCTCACCCCTGAGGGGGTAGAATTCGAGGTGGCCACGATTGTGGACAGCAAGATGGTCCAAGGCTCCCTCCAGTACATGGTCCATTGGAGAGGATACGGGCCTGAGGAGAGGACTTGGGTACCCGCCCGGGATTTTCACGCTGGGGTATTGGTCAGGAGGTTTTACCTTTGTTTCCCCAATAAACCAGGTCCACCTAGAAAGGGTCCGGTGGCCCCTCATAAAAGGGGGGGGTACTGTAAAGGATCTGCCAGGCACATCTTCTGTGTCAACGCCCATAGGTAATCAGTCTGCACCTGCTTCTATGTCTGTGAGACTGACTCCATCTTCCACCACTCAGGATGGCAGGCTTAGGAGTGGGAGAGCCTATCACAGTCTGGCCAGACGGAGCTAGCTCCCGCCCTCTGTCTATTTATACCTGCCTTTCCTGTTCCTCCTTGCTTGTGATTCTTCTCTGTTTGTTTCTTGGCCCTGCTGCAGCTTCTTGTACTACTGATCCTCTGCTTGTGATTGACCTTGGCTTTTCTGACCACTCTTCTGCTCTGCGTTTCTGTACCTCGCTCATCTCCTGGTTTAACTCGGCTCGTTCACCTCGCTTGTTGCTCACGGTGTTTCCGTGGGCAACTTTCCATTTCCCTGGCTTCTTTGTACCCTTGTCTGTTTGTCTGTCGTGCACCTATTGAGTGTAGGGACTGTCGCCCAGTTGTACCCCGTCGCCTAGGGCGGGTCGTTTCAAGTAGGCAGGGACTGAGTGGCGGGTAGATTAGGGCTCACTTGTCTGTTTCCCTACCCTGACATTGCAGAAACATGGGAAGAACAAGCAATGTCAAGGAGTCAAAAAAGCTCACTGAGTTCTTTCATCCACCTGTGGAAAATAATAGTGATAATAATTCACATAGCTTGCACTCTAACAATACCATGGCGTGTTCTTCGCCTGCAGGAAGTAGCAGTATTGGTGGTGCATATAGCCCTGTACAGATCCCAGCTTAATCTATAACGGAGGAAACCATGGCGCACAAGTTGACTTCCCTACATAAATCTCTTCAGGAGAACTTTCAAGTTATGCCCCACACTTTACAGTCAGATATACAAAGCATTGGTGACCGTACGGATCACTTGGAATCTAAGATGGTGGAACTTACAGGTTCACATAATGACCTAATTGATAAGGTTAGCAGTTTGGAAGATGAATTTTAAAAACAAGCTTCTAAATTGGCCGATGCGGAAGACTGTTCTTGCAGGAATAACCTCAGACTACAGGGAATTCCAAAATCGGTTACTAACGATCAGTTATACAAATATGTAGTGGACATTATCTCTCCCATTTTGCCTGACATCTCGGAGGTGGAGAAAGTTTTTGACCGTATCCACCGCTTGCCGAAACCTAAATCTGTAGCTCAATCTTTACCCAGAGGTGTTATCGCCAGATTTCGTTTTTTTCATGTAAAGGAAGCTTTCGTCAGGCGCTTTAAACAACCTTCCCTTCTGCCGGAAGCTTGTAAAGATCTCACAGTCTTCACTGATTTATCCACTGCGACCCTTGCAAAGCAGAGAGAATTCTCAGTATCCACCAGGTTACTTCGGGATCAGAATATCCCGTATCGCTGGGGATTTCAAGGCAAGCTGCTGGTTCATAAGGAGGGTAATCTGCACGTTCTTTCATCTCCAACACATGCTCTTAAATTGGCTAGAGAATGGAACTTGATGCCTTCATCTCCACGCCCGCCGACGCCTCCGCTATCATTCAGTGGTCCTACAAAGATCAGGGAAGAATGGCAAGAGATACCTGCAAAATGATTTGTATATGTCATGGTCTCCTTTGTTTCAGGAACTTTTCCTTTCTCTATCAATGGTGACATCTGATCGTCTGCAGTTTCTCCCATGTGGGATGTTTAGTCTCTGGGAGATCCGGACTTATCCTGTTACTTTACAATTTGAAAATTGTAAAAAGTCTGTTTCACGCTATTGCTATATTTAGCTTTATGTAGGGTTAACTCATTAATATGAGCCCCTGTGCTGATGGAGTGCTCATCTTACGTTGGCACTCTTAGTGCTTTCTTTGCTTACCCCCCCCCCCCCCCAGATGCTAATTTGTTTGCGATCTCCATAAAAATATTTGTATATGTTTCTACAAGTGTACAACAATTATGGTCTCGCTCCTTTGGCTTGCACATTTAGTGTGAATTGTTTTTATGTTAATTTTTTGGTGTGTTCTATGGTGGTGATGATCTTTGCATTATGTATGATATTGCTAATTTTTCAACAGGACGGAACAAAGGTATATTGCTCTTACATAAGTGTAATGGTGTTTAAAATCCTTTGCCTAAATGCCAATGGGCTAAACGGCCCGTTTAAGAGGTCTAGCTTGTGGAGGGAAGCTTTGCAATCTAACAGTGACATCATATGTGTTCAAGAAACTTATTTCAAACCGCAGAATCCACCTAAATGTTCTCATAGACATTTCCCTCTTAATTTTTTGGGCAAACAACGAAAAGAAAAAGGCCGGTGTGCTTTTGGCAGTAAAAGATACGCTAGCTTTTTCTTATAAGAACTCATGGTCAGATCATCATGGGAGATACTTAATATTAACCTGTGAGATTAATAATGCACCTTACACTTTAGTTGGGATATATGCGCCTAATCAGAGACCAATATAGTTTCTTAATAGACTTCTCAAATTGGTGAATAAAGTTAAACGGGGTTGCCTCATGTGTGGTGATTTCAACACTATGGTTTATCCAGATATAGACTCAAGCACAGTTATCAGTGGGAGACCCTCCCTGGCTCAATTGCTGAAAGAGGAGCACTTACTTGACATCTGTAGATATTTACACCCGGGATAAAAGAGATTACACATATTTTTCTCATACTCACACGTCCTATACGAGGATTGATATGTTTTTGATTGATATTGATTTAATACAGGCAGCGAACACGACCGCTATTGGTCATATTACGTGGTCTGACCATGCCCCGATCACACTTTCTGTACCGGAAAAATATAACTTTGTTAACCATAGACCCTAGCGTATGAATACATATTTACTGAATATACCTAAACATAAGGATTCCATAGCCACAGCTATTCAACAATATTTTGATCTCAACTCATCTCCTGAGATTTCTGCCGCTACACTTTGGTGTTGCCATAAGGCTGTAATTAGGGGAGAATTTATTAAGCTGCCAAAACCGGGAAAACCCCCCTACTTCACCAGGCAACTTCAGACCGATATCCCTTTTAAACACTGATTTGAAACTTTTTGCAAAAATTTTAGCTATGAGACTTGATCCTCTTCTCCCCCCTTTAATAGGAATTGACCAAGTTGGATTTGTACGTGGTTGTCAGGCCTCTGATGGTACCAGGCGGATGCTTGATTTAATTAATATTGCTCATTCTTTCGCCATGCCCACAGTGTACATGTCTTTAGATGCAGAAAAAGCTTTCAACAGGGTCCACTGGGGATTTTTGTCGAAAGTTCTCATCAGATTTGAATTTACAGGATGGATTCATAGGGCGATTATGTCAGTGTATACTCTGCCTTCAGCACAGATTTATATATCGGGTAGGTATACTATCCCAGTCTTTCTTTTTGTCAAATGGTACCAGACATGGATGCCCTCTTTCACCGCTTATTTTTATCTTAATGATGGAACCATTTGCCTCATTAATTAGATCTCAAGAAGATATTAAGGGACTGTTTATTGGCAATACTCCTCACAAAATCTGACTGTACGCAGATGATGTAATTCTAATTCCTTCCTCATATTTTAACTAGCATTGAAGACTTTAGCATAGTCTCTTATTATAAAATCAATGTGTCTAAATCAGCGATGTTGCTGATTCATATTTCAAAATCTTTAAAAGCACATATATCTAGACTGGTTCCATTCAGTTGAGCTACCGAACATATTACATATTTAGGAATTAAGCTAACTGCAAATCCGGCAGATATGGTCACCATAAATTTTAAAGACCTTTTGTCTTCTCTCAAGGCTCAAATCCAACAAGTATCTGATATCATTATTTCTTGGGTAGGTAAAATTAACCTGGTTAAAATGTGGCTGATGCCAAAGATACTTGATTATTTAAGAACTGTTTCCCTTCAAATTCCTTTAAAGGGAATGTGTCGCTAGAATTTTTTATTTTTTTTTGTTAGTTAAAGGAACAGTGTCATCACAATTTTTTTTTTAATATGTTAAAGATGTTAGTGCTTTATTAAAATCGTTTATATTTATTTGTGTGTTTGTGTTTTACTTTTTCTTATTTTTACACTTTTTCTTCCCTATGGGGGCTGCCATTTTTTTCCCATTTCTGTATGTGTCGATTAACGACACATACAGACATGGAATACAGCAGCCACAGTCCCATAGGGACTGCGAACGGGGCCCGTTTCATCCACTAACATGTACGCCGTCTGTGTGGGAACTGCGCATGCGCCGCTCCCACACAGTCCAATTTGAAATGCGCGCCGTCCGGCGCCATTTTCCTGTGGACCGGAAGTCGCGGCCGGACAGTAAGATTACTACTTCCGGTCGCGGCTTCCGGACTTGTGCACTTGGACCAGCGGCAGCAGACGGAGCGGACGGACCGGAGGGAGCCGCGGCGGCAGGAGCAGGTAAGAGATTTCTATGTATGTTCGTGTTTGTGTACGTTTACTACTGTATGTAAACCTACTACACTGTGTGTTAGCTCAAAAAATGGCGACACACAGTGTAGGAGGTTAGACCGTTCAAACCCCTCGTTTATCCCGGCACTAGCCAGGATAAAGGAGGGGGGATACTGAGAGCTCACTAGAGCGAGGGCTTTTTACCCAATTTTGCAATGCTGCAATTTTGGGAATAGCTCCATCTAGTGACCAGCAATGGGAAATATTATAAATTAGAATTAATTTATAATATTTCCTGACTCGTGAAAAAAATAAAAAAAATTTGAACAATGTTTAACCACCTACACACTAAATGTTTAATTAAAAAAAAAAAAACATGTTTTTCTGGCAACACATTCCCTTTAAACAATTATTATTTAAGTGATTACACATTGTTTTAATTTTTTCACAAGTCAGGAAATATTATAAATTAGATTCTAATTTAAAACATTTCCATGTTCTGGCAACTAGAGGGAGCAATTCTCAAAATGGCAGCATGGTCAATGTGGTAAAGCAACCTCATTGCTTTATGCTGCAAATTTGGGGAATAACACTCTCTAGTGTCCTCACACAATCCCCCCTCCCTTATTCTGGCTAGTGCCAGGAGAAGGAGTGGTTTGAATCTTCAAACCTCCTACACTGTGTGCCGCCATTTTCTGAACGACTGCACAGTGTAGGAGGATTAGATACAGTGCTCAGCAGACGGTATAACACAAACATAATACACACATCACATACACGAACATAATTTACCTGCTGCTGCCGCCTCCGCTCCTATTCCTTGCGCCTTCGCTTCCTTGAACATTTGGCCGGAAGCCGCGGCCAGAAGTCATCATCTTACTGTCCGGCAGCGGCTTCCGGTCCACATGAAAAGGGTGCCGGATTTCACCCTGCCAACGAACTTCCTTTTGGTCTGTGTGGGAGCGGCGCATGCTGCAGTGAATGGAACTGCTCCCGATCGCATTCTCTATGGGGTTGTATGTGCCGTATTCCATCTCTGTATGTGTTGTTAATCGACACATACAGAGATGAAAAAAAAAGGCAGCCCCAATAGAGAAGTAAAAGTAGAACACAAGAACACATAAATATAATTTATTTTAATATCATACTAAAAGCAATTTGATAAAAAAAATCATGACACCTTCCCTTTAAGGGCTATTACGGAAATCAAATCTACCCTTCTTTATTTGGGCTAATAAAAGGGCACGAATTTCCAGAACTTTAATAACAACACGGGTCTAGAGGTGGTTTTGGCATACCAAACGTTTACTTCTACTACATGGCTTCAGCCCTGGCTGTTATAAAATACTGCTGGGATACGAAAGTAGCCTCTCTTTGGAAGAGAAAATCAGTTGATTATTTTCTTACAAATTAGGCATTTTCTCCTGAAGACCTCCGCAACACCTCAGAGGTCATGCCCATCCTCCTTATTTCGATAGTTCATAGACTCCAAGAATACCTCATTAAAAGGTTTAGCTTCCGCTTACATTGCTTTAGCTACCCATGATCCATTTATTAAACTTAAGTATATGTCAAAATGGGAAACAGATGTGGGACAAATATTTTCAGAGCAAGATTGGAGGGCTGCTCTGTGTCACTCTAACAAAATATCCAAATGTGTAAATCATTTGGAAACTGTTGGAAAGATTCAGTTTATGTGGTATCTCACTGCTGTTCGTTTGCAGCATATGCAGGTTGGTACCTCACCATTATGTTGGAGGGAATGTGGTGCAAGGGAAACGTTATTTCATTTATGGTGGACATGCAAATCAGTTCATCCATTCTGGAAACATTTTTCAATATATTTCTGACTTAATAGGAGCTGAGCTCACACCTACTCCAGCAATTGCGTTATTAGATATGCAGATGGACATAATCCCTTTTGAATTTAGATGGCCGGTGAGTCATATTCTTATTGCTTGTAGATTTCACATTGCAAAAACGTGGATGTCGGCTCAGGGTTTAAATTTATCGGAAGAACTTAATCTTGTTTTTCTTCATTCCCAATATGAACTGCATTTTGCGACCTCTAAGAGGTATAGGAAAAAATGTTTATCCAATTGGGCCCTTTGGGCGGCATTACCACGTTACACTTCTTCTCCGCAAACACTCCATTATGTTGTAAAAGTGTTCCTGTCTTTTTTATTATTATTATTATCATTGCACCCTGCATTCATGTATTGTTGCTTTACTTGCCGGAACAGTTCAGTCATTCTGTTCCTCACATATATTATCTGCTGTGCAGTTGAATTAGATCTCAAGTATTTATTTTGGAAGGGGAAAGAAGAGCTTTATTTATAAACAAATATTATGAATATTTAAAATTATCCAACGCAGGTCCAATTGTATTGTAGTGCAGATGACCCCCAATCCTACACTATTAAAGGACACAATTTGCCTCATAAATTGTATGTTATTCAATCTTGCTATCTGGAAGTGAATTTGTTAAGGATCTGCCAGGCACAGCTTCTGTGTCCACGCCCATAGGTAATCAGTCTGCACCTGCTTCTATGTCTGTGAGACTGACTCCATCTTCCACCACTCAGGATGGCAGGCTTAGGAGTGGGAGAGCCTATCACAGCCTGGCCAGACGGAGCTATCTCCCGCCCTCTTTCTATTTATACCTGCCTTTCCTGTTCCTCCTTGCTTGTGATTCTTCTCTGTTGGTTTCCTGGCCCTGCTGCAGCTTCTAGAACTACTTGTCCCTGCTTCATATTGACCCTGGCTTACTGACTACTCTTCTGCTCTGCGTTTGGTACCTCGTACACTCCTGGTTTGACTCGGCTTGTTCACTACTCTTCTGCTCTACGTTTGGCACCTCGTGTACTCCTGGTTTGACTCGGCTCATTTACTACTCTTGTTGCTCACGGTGTTGCCGTGGGCAACTGCCCCTTTTCTCTTTGTTCTGTGTTTCCTTGTCTGGTTGTCTGTCGTGCACTTAATGAGTGTAGGGACCGTCGCCCAGTTGTACCCCGTCGCCTAGGGCGGGTCGTTGCAAGTAGGCAGGGACTGAGTGGCGGGTAGATTAGGGCTCACTTGTCTGTCTCCCCACCCCCGTCATTACTTAATCACAAGCCCATATACCTACTCTACCCTGGTCCCTCACACCACTATGGACCCCCTTGAGACCCTGGTTCAGCAAATGCAGGGTCTCTCCCTACAGGTCCAGGCCCTGGCTCAGAGGGTCAACCAGCCTGATGCTACCATGGTAGTACCCCTCACCTCACCTCTTGAACCCCACCACAAGTTGCCTGACCGGTTCTCAGGGGACCGAAAGACTTTTCTCTCCTTTCGGGAGAGTTTTAGGCTCTATTTTCGTTTAAAGCCCCACTCCTCAGGTTCTGAGAGCGGGTGGGTATAATTATGTCCCGTCTCGGTGGAATGACCCTGCCTTAAGGTGCCAGTTTAGGTTGGGTCTGTCGAACGCCCTGAAAGACCTGCTAGTTAGCTATCCCTCTTCTGACTCCCTAGACCAGGTTATGGCTTTAGCGGTACGACTTGACCGATGTCTCAGGGAACGACAACGTGAACGTTTATTTGTTTTCTCCTCTGACTCCCCCATGATGCCTCCCGAGGTTCCGTTGCTTCGTTCTTCCACGGAAGACTCGGAGGTACCTATGCAACTCGGGGCCTCCGTGTCCCCCCAACAACGTAGAGGGTTCCGCAGGAAGAATGGTCTCTGCGTCTATTGTGGGGATGACAAGCATCAAGTGAACAACTGTCCTAGGCGTAAGAATAAGCAGCCGGAAAACTTCCGTGCCTAAGTGATCATCAGGGAGGTCACTTGGGTGGACAGCTATTTCCCGTAAATATGAAACGTAATAAAATCTTGCTTCCCTTTCAGGTCTCTTTTGGTGGTAGGTCTGCTACCGGCAGTGCCTTCGTGGATTCAGGGTCGTCTGCTAATATCATGTCTGTGGAATTTGCTATGTCTCTAGCTATGCCTTTGATTGATTTGCCTAAACCTGTCCCGGTAGTGGGTATCGACTCCACTCCTCTTGCTAATGGTTATTTTACACAGCATACCCCTGTTTTTGAACTCCTTGTTGGCTCCATGCATTTGGAGCAGTGCTCTGTACTGTTGATGCAGGGATTATCGTCCGATTTGGTTTTAGGCCTTCCCTGGTTGCAGTTGCATAATCCCACGTTTGACTGGAATACTGGGGATCTTACCAAATGGGGTAATGAATGCTTGACGTCATGTTTTTCTGTTAATTCTATTTCTCTCCCTGAGGAGGTGAACACTCTACCTGAGTTTGTTCAGGACTTATCTGATGTTTTCTCTAAAGAGGCCTCCGAAGTGTTACCACCTTATAGAGAATACGATTGCACAATTGATTTGGTACCAGGAGTTAAGCTCCCTAAGGGTAGGATATTTAATCTCTCTTGTCCCGAACGTGAAGCCATGAGAGAGTATATCCAGGAATGCCTGGCCAAGGGTTACATTCGCCCCTCTACTTCTCCAGTAGGTGCTGGCTTCTTCTTCGTAGGGAAGAAGGATGGTGGTCTTAGGCCATGCATTGACTACCGTAACTTGAATAAGGTCACTGTAAGGAACCAGTATCCCCTTCCTTTGATTCCTGATCTCTTTAATCAGGTTCAGGGGGCCCAATGGTTCTCTAAGTTTGATCTACGGGGGGCGTATAACCTTATCCGCATCAAAGAGGGGGATGAGTGGAAGACTGCGTTTAACACGCCCGAAGGTCATTTCGAATACCTCGTCATGCCCTTTGGGTTGTGTAATGCTCCCGCGGTCTTCCGGAATTTCATAAATGAGATATTAAGAGATTACCTGGGGGTATTTCTTGTAGTGTACCTTGATGACATACTTGTGTTTTCCAAGGACTGGTCCTCCCACATTGAGCATGTCAGGAAGGTGCTCCAGGTCCTTCGGGAAAACAAACTGTTTGCGAAGACCGAAAAATGTGTGTTTGGGGTGCAGGAGATACCATTTTTGGGTCAAATCCTCACTCCTCATGAATTCCGCATGGACCCCGCCAAGGTCCAGGCTGTGGCGGAATGGGTCCAACCTGCCTCCCTGAAGGCGTTACATTGCTTCTTGGGGTTCGCTAATTATTACAGGAGATTTTTTGCTAACTTCTCGGTCATCGCTAAGCCTCTTATGGACCTCACTCGCAAGGGTGCTGATCTCCTCCGCTGGCCCCCTGAGGCTGTCCAGGCTTTTGAGGTCCTTAAGAAGTGCTTTATCTCGGTCTTGGTGTTGGTTCAGCCCAACCAAATGGAGCCATTTATCGTGGAGGTTGACGCGTCCGAGGTGGGAGTCGGGGCTGTCTTGTCCCAGGGTACCAGGTCCCTCACCCATCTCCGTCCCTGTGCCTACTTCTCCAGGAAGTTTTCGCCCACTGAGAGTAACTATGATATTGGCAACCGCGAACTCTTAGTCAAATGGGCATTTGAAGAGTGGCACCACTTCCTGGAGGGGGCTAGGCACCAGGTAACGGTCCTTACCGACCACAAGAATCTGGTTTTCCTAAAATCGGCCCGGAGGTTAAACCCGAGACAAGCTCGATGGGCGTTATTTTTTACCAGATTAAATTTTTTGGTTACCTATAGGGCTGGGTCTAAAAATATTAAGGCTGATGCACTGTCGAGTAGCTTCATGGCCAGCCCTCCTTCGGAGGAAGATCCTGCTTGTATTTTGCCTCCAGGTATAATCATTTCCTCTATTGAGTCTGATTTAGTCTCTGAAATTGCTGCTGATCAAGGTTCAGCTCCCAGGAACCTTCCTGAGAACAAGCTGTTTGTTCCCCTGCAATTCCGGCTAAGGGTACTTAGGGAAAATCATGAATCCGCACTATCTGGTCATCCAGGCATCCTGGGTACCAAGCACCTCATTGCCAGAAACTATTGGTGGCCTGGGTTGCCTAAAGACGTTAAGGCCTACGTCGCCGCTTGTGAGGTTTGTGCTAGGTCCAAGACTCCCAGGTCCCGACCAGCGGGCTTACTACGTTCTTTGCCCATTCCCAGAGACCTTGGACCCATATCTCCATGGATTTTATCACCGATTTGCCTCCATCTAAAGGCAAGTCGGTGGTGTGGGTTGTAGTAGACCGCTTCAGTAAGATGTGCCACTTTGTGCCCCTCAAAAAACTACTTAATGCTAAGACGTTAGCTACCTTGTTTGTCAAACACATCCTGCGTCTCCATGGGGTCCCTGTCAATATTGTTTCTGACAGAAGGGTACAATTTGTTTCTTTATTTTGGAGAGCCTTCTGTAAAAAGTTGGAGATTGATCTGTCCTTCTCCTCTGCCTTCCATCCTGAAACTAATGGCCAAACCGAGAGGACTAATCAGTCTCTAGAAGAATATTTAAGGTGTTTTATCTCTGACTGTCAATATGATTGGGTCTCCTTCATTCCCCTCGCGGATTTTTCCCTTAATAACCGGGTCAGTAACTCGTCAGGGGTCTCACCCTTTTTCTGTTATTTTGGGTTTAATCCACGGTTCTCCTCCGTTTCACCTGGTAGTTCTAACAATCCCGAGGTAGAGGTCGTTCATCGGGAACTGTGCACAGTCTGGGCCCAGGTTCAGAAGAACCTAGAGGCGTCCCAGAGCATACAAAAAACTCAGGCAGATAGAAGACGTTCTGCTAACCCCTTGTTTATGGTCGGGGATCTGGTGTGGCTATCGTCAAAGTACTTGCGCCTTAAAGTCCGGTCCAAAAAGTTTGCTCCCCGGTTTATAGCGCCGTACAAGGTCATTGAATTCCTCAATCCTGTATATATATATATACACTACCGTTCAAAAGTTTAGGGTCACTTAGAAATTTCCTTATTTTTGAAAAAAAAAGCACAGTTTCTTTTCAATGAAGACAACATTAAATTAATCATAAATACACTCTATACATTGTTAATGTGCTAAATGACTATTCTAGCTGCAAAGGTCTGTTTTTTAATGCAATATCTACATAGGTGTATAGAGGCACATTTCCAGCAACCATCACTCCAGTGTTCTAATGGTGGTGGAAGCATGGGGTGAAATTTCTCCCGATTACCTCAGCAAATTAACAGCTAGAATTCCAAAGGTCTGCAATGCTGTAATTGATTCAAATGGAGCATTCTTTGACTAAAGCAAAGTTTGAAGTAGAAAATTATTATTTCAAATAAAAATCATTATTTACCTATTCACCTATGACAACACCCCTGGAGAGACGTCCCATCCGCTGGACAGGAAACCTGAGGATATAAAATGGACACACCTCTCCACACACCCAGTCAGGTTTCCTGTCCTCCGGATGGAAGATTCTCCTGAGGAAAAAGCACTTCTCCGGGATTGCAGACCCCCTAGCAAGGTTTACCTTATTCCACTAGGGGTGCTCTGGAAAGATATAAGTCTCCCCCCTGGGAGCAACCTTAGTCTGGGATAGGTACTCCCGCCTCGCCCGGTCCATCGTTCCCCTCCTGCTGCAGCAGAATGGTGGTTTAAGGTCCACAGAGTGGGCCTTCCTCTGGCGGGGAGCGGATCCCCGGGGCTCGTTCGGCTTGGGGAATGGCCGGACCAGACCCAGCGTTGGCGGCTTCCCGGCGCTCTCACTGGCATGTCCGGTCGCCGCGACGCGTCAATTCCGGGCGCGTCCAACACTCCAGGGGGCGGTGTTCCGGTGGCCCATGTGGGGAGGTGGTGCTCCAGCGTCCGGAGCGGGGGCCTCCCAGCCAATCCTTGGCCTATTTTAGGCCAGTAACAGCAGGACTCGCTCTCCAGCTTCCACAGTCATGGAGTCGCCAGGAAAAGCTCCATAACGCACTGAACGCTCGGATGCCAAGTCCTCCAGCCCGGTACTTGAGGACGCCAGAGTGGGGTAAGAGAAGGACCTCTCCCTTACTTAATGCTGTTCCCCTTTCTCTTGTACATAGGTTTAGGCCAGAGATTGTCCTAGGAAAAAGCAGGATAAGGCCCAAGGAATGTGCGATATGCAAAAAGAAACTCGCATCTTCCTATAACAAAAGACTCTGTCAGAAATGTCTAGATAATATTATATCAGAAGAGTCCACAAATTTAGCCACAAGCATTAAAGATATTGTAAAGGCTGAAGTGAGGAGCTCACTAAAGTCCCTTAGAAAGAGAAGAGATCCTCCGGTCGCCTCTTCTAGCAGGTTGGATTCGGATTCCTCAGCTGAAGGGGACCCCCAGCTAGGCGAAGAAGGGGATTACAGCTCCTACGATTCCTCAGGTGAGGAGGAGGGGGAAAGAAATCTATTCCCAACGGAGGACGTTGACCTACTCCTAAAAACGGTCAGGGCGACTATGAATATAGATGACCCCAAAGAACCACGGTCCATCCAGGACATTATGTTTCAAGGGCTAGGACCTAAAAAGAATAGAACCTTCCCCATCCATAGGAACATATCTAACCTTATTAAAAAGGAATGGGGAACTCCTGATAAAAAGACAAGCATTCCCAAGTTTCTCAAAAGGAAGTATCCCTTTGAGGAAGACGCATGCAGGGACTGGGATAACATCCCCAGGCTCGACGCTCCAGTAGCCAAGATCTCAAGGAAAAACTCCCTTCCTTTTGAAGACCTAGGCTCCTTGTCTGACCGTATGGATAGAAAGGCCGAATTCTACCTTAAGAGAACCTGGGAAGCCTCTACGGGGGGTTTCAAACCAGCCATTGCAGCCACCTGCGTGGCCAGATCCCTGAAAGTGTGGCTCGCACAACTGGAGGTACATCTGAAAGACAAGACCCCTCGGGATCAAATCTTAGCCTCCCTCCCAACACTTTCTAAAGCAGCAGACTTCTTGGCAGACGCCTCAGTAGACGCGGTACGCCTTTCCGCCAGATCAGCGGCCCTGGCGAATTCAGCTAGACGAGCTATCTGGCTAAAGACCTGGAAGGGGGACACCGGATCCAAAGGGAAGCTGTGCGCTATCCCCTGTTCAGGAGATTACCTTTTTGGGCCCCCACTTGATGACATGCTAGAAAAGGCATCAGACAGTAAAAAGGGGTTCCCTGCACAAACAAGGCCAACAAGAGAGTCCTTTCATCCCAGAGGGCCAAGTAACAAAAGAGGGGGGTACGCTAACCCTAGTGCACAGGAATTTAGACCCTCGAGATTTCCAAGAAAAAAACAGTCCTTTCTTTTCAGGCCCCAGAAGGACCCTAAAAATAGGGACCAACAATGACGCCAAGGGGGCAGTGGGGGGTCGCCTTTCCCTGTTCCTCAAACATTGGCGGAAGATTTAATCGAATCCTTGGATTCTGGGAATCATAAAAACAGGATACATACTAGAGTTCACAACCCTCCCCCCAGACAGATTCCTTCCCACAAGGGTCCTAAGGAACCCAGTCCAACAAAAGATCCTAGAAGTAGAAGTTCTGTCACTTATAAAAAAAAAGAGTTCCTAATACAGGTTCCAGACACAGAGATAGGTCAGGGCTTTTATTCCCCCCTCTTCCTAGTGAACAAACCAGGAGGAAAACACAGGGTAATTAAAAAACCTAAAAAAACTGAACTGCTATCTGACCTACAAAAAATTCTGTATGGAGAGTATCACGTCAACTATAAACCTCCTCTCCAAAGACTGCGTGATAGCCTCAATAGACCTAGAGGATGCCTATTATCACGTACCCATATGTCACCGTCCTCAAAAGTATCTAAGGGTAGCAGTAACACTCAACGGGTCCGTATGCCACCTACAATAAAGAGCCCTCCCCTTCGGCATCTCTCAAGCCCCAAGGGTATTTTCCAAACTGATAGCGGAAATGACCTCATACATCAGGATGAATTACATTCTCCTGATTCCATATCTAGACGACTCCCTAGTGGTAGCAGAAATAGTTCCAACTCTGACCCTACACATACAGATAGTCCGGGACATACTGACAAGATTAGGATGGAACATAAATTTAAAGAAATCAAATTTAAATCCATCGAAAAAAGATGTATATTCTTAGGAACCCTGCTGGATTCCTCCAAACAGATGACCTTCCTCCCAGAAGAAAAAATCGGGCCCCTGATGAACAGGATATCAGAGATCTACCTGAACCATACGACATCTTTCAGGGAAGCTATGTCAGTCTTAGGCCTCATAACATCATGCATCCCAGCCGTACTATGGGCTCACTTCAAGTCCAGACCACTGCAGTGGGACATCCTAGACCAATGGGACAGGAGCAGTTTCTCCCTGGACCAACCCTTTCACATCTCTTCCACAGCAAGGCTGTCCCTCAGATGGTGGCTAAACAGGGCAAATCTCACAAGGGGTATTCCATGGAGGTTAACCCCTACTCTCAATATGACCACAGATGCGAGTCCCTGGGGGTGGGGAGCTCATTTCGACTCATCTTTCCTTCAGGGCCAGTGGGACCAGCAGACCGCTCTCAGATCCTCCAACTTCAGAGAACTAGCAGCAGTTCTTCAGGCCCTGAAGGGATCCATACAGGCAATCTCAGGTCAGCACCTAAAGATCTATTGGGACAACACAACTACAGTATCCTATATAAACCGACAAGGGGGTACGAGATCGGCCTCACTGATATTTTCTCTGGCAGAACACCACCTGCTGACTCTATCAGTTGTTCATCTCAGAGGGAAGGACAACCTGGTGGCAGATTTCCTAAGCCGGGAAAGGCTTCACCAATCAGAATGGTGCCTGAACACCACAGTATTTCAGGAGATCATCCTCAGATGGGGAACCCCATCCATAGATCTGTTCGCATCCAAAAGAAACAGAAAAACCCAGAGGTTCTTCTCCCTAAATCCCTCAGATCACCCAACAGCAATAGACGCACTCTCCCAGTGCTGGAGTCTAGAGAGAGGCTACGCCTCCCCCCCCCCCCCCTGAACCTACTCCCAAGAGTCTTAGAAAAGATCAGAGAAGACAGGGCCAGCGTGATACTGATAGCCCCCTTCTGGCCAAAGAGACAATGGTTCACGTGGCTAAGAAAAATGTCGTCACACCAACCATGGGTTCTTCCAAACAGGCCAGATCTTCTATATCAGGGCCCAGTATTACACCCCGACATTCAGAAACTCCACTTGACAGCATGGAAACTGAAAGGATAATCCTTAGGCAGAGAGGATTTTCAGAATCTGTCATCTCCACCCTACTAGCTAGTAGGAAACCGATTACCTCAAAGATATATCTGAGGTCATGGAACGCATTCTTAAACTTCGCAGGCAGGGAGGTTAATCCTTTAACCCGTTAGTGACCGGCCCATCGTGTTTCTACGTCGGTCACTAACGGGCCTTATTCCGATGCCATAGACTTTTTACGTCGCGGCATCGGAATAAGTAAACAGAGCAGGGAGCTGTCAAATCTCCCTGCTCTCAGCTGCTAGAGGCAGCTGAGGGCTGGGAGCGTCCCTGCTCTGCCGTGTGAGATCGATATTAGTATCGATCTTACACGTTTAACCAATCAGATGCGGTGCTCAATAGCGAGCACCGCTTCTGAGTGGTTTTGGATAGAGGGAGGGAGCTCCCTCTCTCTCCGACCGACACCCGGCGATACGATCGCCGAGTGTCTGTGTCTCTAATGGTAGCCGGGGGTCTAATAAAGGCCCCCAGGTCTGCCTGGAGTGAATGCCTGCTAGATCATGCCGCAGGCATGACCTAGCAGATGCCTGTCCGTGTTAAACGGACAGGCAGTAATACACTGCAATACAAAAGTATTGCAGTGTATTATAAATGCGATCGCAGAATCGCATATTATAGTCCCCTAATGGGACTAGTAAAAAAGTGAAAAAAAAGTTTAATAAAGTTAATTTAAAAAAAAATGTGAAAAAAAATGAAAAACCCAGCTTTTCCCCTTACAAAATGCTTTACTATTAAAAAAACAAAATAAAGTTAAAAAGTTACACATATTTGGTATCACCGCGTCCGTAACGACCCCGACTATAAATCGATTACATTATTTAACCCGCACGGTGAACGCCGTAAAAAAATTAATAAAAAACTATGGAAAAATTGCTGTTTTCTGACTTTAAAAAAATGTGATAAAAAGTGATCAAAAAGTCGCATCTACTCCAAAATGGTACCAATAAAAACTACAAGTCGTCCCGCAAAAAAAAAGCCCTCATACAACCGCATCGGCGAAAAAATAAAAACGTTACGGCTCTTCAAATATGGAGGCACAAAAACAAATAATTTAGAAAAAAAAGCGTTTTTACTGTGTAAAAGTAGTAAAACATACAAAAACCTATACAAATTTGGTATCGTTGCAATCGTAACAACCCGCTGAATAAAGTTATTGTGTTATTTATACCACACGGTAAACGGCGTAGATTTAGGACGCAAAAAAGAGTGGCGAAATGTCAGATTTTTTTCTATTCCCCCCCCAAAAAAAGTTAATAAAAGTTAATCAAAAAATATGTACCTAAAAATGGTGCTGTTAAAAAATACAACTTGTCCCGCAAAAAAACAAGACCTTATACAGCTACGTCGACGCAAAAATAAAAAGGTTATAGCTCTTGGAATGCGACGATTGAAAAACATAAAAAATGGCTTGGTCATTAAGGTCCAAAATAGGCTGGTCATTAAGGGGTTAAGCAATCCAGATATTCCCCTAATATTGGATTTTCTCCAGGCGGGACTAAAAAAGAACCTTAGGCCTACTACATTAAAGGTTCAGATTTCGGGGGGGCAGAGCTTGCCGAGCATGGTGATGGACGTGTAATCCCGGCGCTCCTCACTACATCCACCGATTCCTCAGGTTACTGCTCGCTTATTCGGCTAAAATGGTGAAGACAGGACGGGATAAGACTAAGGATCCTACAGGTACCCCCAGATCCCATAAACAATCGTCCGATATGGACAAATACTTTGGCAAAAAGCTGCCGTCTGTGGAGGGCAGATCTAAGATGGCGCCGGCGGCCTCTCACTGTGAGCAGGGAGAAGACTCAGACAGCTCATGTGCGCCTTCAGACTCGGCTGGGGATGCGGACTCTGTGCCGATATCCAGGGCTTACCTGAAGAAAACACTGCTCCAGGCACTCATGCCTGTGATGAAAGATTTACCGGACATCAAATCCGACATGCATCATATTGGCCATAGGGTAATGGTGCTGGAGGAAGCTCACATTACCACTTCTAAATATGGCGCTTCTGTTCACCAGGAGTTCTCTGCTCACCACATGCATCTGAACAACCTATATCTCCACATGGAAGACCAAGAAAATCGTAGTAGACGGAGGAATGTCCGCCTACGAGGAATTCCCGAATCGATTGACCATGATGCCTTACCTGCTGTGGTGGATACTATTTTTCGCTCATTAGTGGGTTCTGAGCTAGCTTTGGCTATTACGGTAGAAAGGGTGCATCGAGCCCTTCGCCCCAGGCCTGGGGCTGGTGAACCACCGCGTGACGTCATATGTGGGTTTCTTAGCTATGTTCACACGGTGGCCATTTTAAGAGCTGCAAGAGATGCTCCGGAAGTAGTGTATGAAGGGACTAAGATCTTACTCTTCCAAGACCTGGCTGCGAGCACATTGGCCAAACGCCGTATTCTGAAGCCGGTTACAGAGGCTCTTCGGGCTAAGAAATTACCTGTTCGTTGGCTTTACCCCTTTGGCCTTTCTACGATGAAAGATGGCCGGCAGATCACCATCCGCACGCCTGTGGATCTGGATACCACATGGAATAAACTGGGGATAGAGCCTATGGAGATTCCATCCTGGATGCCAGTGTCGTTGGATCTAGTATCTCCTCCTGTGCAGGAACCGTGGCACCCTACTCTTAAGCCTAAGTCTCCGAGAGGCAAGAAGACGCGTATGGCAGAGGACACTTGAATGATGTCTTAGAGTGTTATATTTTTTTCAGTTTCTTCACAGATTGTTATGGTCATATGTACAAGTTAGGGCATTTTATTTTCTTTCATGTAAACCTAATACGAAGTTGCATATTCACCTTGATAGGTGAGAGGAAGGTTTGATACTGTTTTACTGAGGGGTTGGAAGAGATTGTTATATCGTAGGTTGGTGAATAATTTTTATAGTGTGTGTCAGACGTTGTAGTTGACAGATGCTTATGTTACTACATATAACCCCTGTGTGTATATTTCTTCCAACTCTCTAGTATATTCTTGAGGTGACTCAGTTTAGTATTAATATTTGGATCAGTATTCGGTTTATGTCCTACGAGTTATGAAGAATCGGTGCGATGTCTTGTACAAAATGGCAATTTTCTTCTACCAACCCCCCCCCCCTCTGGCAGGGGATTTGTTGGATGCTTAGTTGCATCACGATAGCACCTCCTATTTCCGGGATGATACGGAGGTTTCCTTTTGATACCAGTCCTTATTGTTTTGTTATTATTTGTTTTATTGTCAATTTTGCCTTATCTCCCTGGTGGCGGCTCTTAGCAAACGTACTTGCGGTCCGATTGGTTCTATATGTAAAATATCATGGGTAGATTACGTATTTGTTCCTTCAATGTGAAGGGGTTGAATTCTCCCCAAAAGAGGTCTCGTATTTTTAATTCCTTAAGGTTTAATCCTCCTGACATATTAATGACGCAAGAAACCCACTTCCGTCCTACACATATCCTAAATTTGTCTACACAACCATACACGCAATGGTTCCATATTACTTATTCCTCTAAATCGAGAGGGGTTTCTATAGCTATTCACAAAGATATTCCATTTCGAGTGGAAGCTTCTTTGCTAGATCCTATGGGAAGATATGTCTTCTTGAAGGGACACATCTCCAACATAAAGTTTACGATAGCAGCTGTATATGCACCTAATGTTGGACAACTGACGTGGTTGCGTAAAACTCTTTGCTCTCTTAAAACGTTTAGTGAAGGGTACCTTGTTTTTGGGGGATACCTTAATGTATCTCTGGACCTCACTTTGGATTCTACCTCTTCTAGTACGATGTTATCCATATCTGCTATGCGTCGCCTTAAGCTTCTCTTGTCACAATTAGGGATAGTAGATGCCTGGCGTGTTAAGAATCCGTCCTTAAAAGACTTTACTTTTTATTCTTCCCCACATGAGACTTATCATAGAATTGACTATATATTCATTCCTATGGTCCTTGTTCCCTCATTACTTCAAGCTGACATAGGAAGTATTACGGTCTCGGACCATGCTCCGATCTCGCTCTCCTTAGAACTATTTAATTTACCTCGAAGGGAATGGACCTGGAGATTGAACGATACCATTATTGCAAATAAGGAGCATAGTCAGGCACTTGCCCTAAAACTAGAAGAATTCTTTGGCTTTAATGATACTCCGCAAATCTCTAGACCCATTCTCTGGGAGACACAAAAAGCTTTCATGAGAGGAGAACTTATTGCCTTGTCCTCACGGGTTAAAAAACAAAGGAATGCCCAAATCCTAGACTTGCTTCACAAGATAACCCAATTGGAATTATCACATAAAAATACTAGCTTGGCTGAGGAATATAAGGAACTGTGTCAGTTACGACAGGAACTTAAGGACCATATGAATATCAAAGCAGCTAAAGCTTTTTTGTCTGCTCGAAGTCACATATACCTTCATGGAGACAAAGGCTCTAAATTGATGACCCGTCTGATCCGACAAAAACAGTCTAAAACATTTATAGAGGCCATAAAGGATGACAAAGGGGCAAGGGTGACTACCACCCCGCTTATAGCAAAGGCCTTTCAATCCTTTTATTCTTCCCTATACAATTTGGGTAGCTCGGTGGGAAATTCTGTGTTGACCCCTCAGGAGAAGACTGGTAAAATAGGAAGTTTTTTAGATTCCATTAAGGTTCCTGGTCTTTCAGAGTTGGATTGTGGAGTGCTCCTGGCGCCTATCACTAAAGAGGAAGTTGAGAAAGTATTGCATTCAATACCGTCTGGGAAGAGCCCGGGGCCGGATGGTCTCCCTATTTCGTTCTATAAAAAATTTAGTCAGCAATTGATACCAAAGTTTGTGGAAGTATGCAATTCTCTGATGAAGGGGGCCGCGTTACCTAAGCAAGCATTGGAAGCTTTTATAACAATTCTCCCTAAAGAGGGGAAGGATCTAGAGTGCTGTG
Source organism: Rhinoderma darwinii (assembly GCF_050947455.1). Taxonomy (NCBI): domain Eukaryota; kingdom Metazoa; phylum Chordata; class Amphibia; order Anura; family Rhinodermatidae; genus Rhinoderma; species Rhinoderma darwinii. The sequence continues at coordinate 87,115,572 of NC_134692.1, read as the reverse complement.
GGAGTTATAGGCCTATCTCGCTCTTGAATTGTGATGTGAAGTGGTGGGCAAAAATTCTGTCTCTCCGCATTCAACCACTATTACTGAAACTCATAAATGAAGAACAGGTGGGATTTGTGAAAGGACGGAAAGGTAGGCACAATGTGAGTAGGGTATTGCATGCTATTTGTCAAATAAGGCGCCGGGGGCACTCTATGATCCTCCTTGGTACTGATGCAGAGAAGGCGTTTGATAGGGTCTGTTGGGAGTACATGAGAGCTACCTTACTTAAGTTTAATTTTCCGCCTGTGTTTATTGATGCCATATTTTCTCTGTACACCTCCCCGTCTGCTAGAATTCAAGTGAACGGTTCTTTGTCAGACTACTTTTCGATTACAAATGGTACCCGTCAAGGTTGCCCCTTGTCCCCGTCTCTGTTTTGTATGGTGATGGAGACATTACTTGCGAAATTGCGACAGACTGATGATATTGAAGGGCTACGGGTGGGGAACTATACTCATAAATTGGCAGCATTTGCAGATGATTTGCTATTGATGGTTACGAATTCACTTGTAGCCTTCCCAAAAATAATAAATGTCTTTAAGGAATTTGGAGAGATATCTAATTTTAAAATTAATTATGATAAGTCGGAGGCCTTAGGGGTTAATGTACCAGTTGGTCAGCTCTTGGTTCTGAAATCTATGTCACCCTTTAAATGACCCTCGCATGCTATTAAATATTTGGGGATAATGATTTCAGCTGATGTGTCCCAGCTTTTCGCAATTAATTTTAAACCCCTTCTCTCCAAAATTCATAGATTTATCTCCCAATTGAACATACCTTATGTCTCGTGGATAGGACGAAAAAATGTACTTGCGACTTTTATGTGCTCCCACAGATCCTATACATGATGCAGAGTCTGCCTATTGAACTTCCTAATAGTTTTTTCAATAGTTTTAAGAGTCTTTTTATTAAGTTCTTGTGGAAGGGGAAGCATTCCCGGTTGGCTTATTGGCTCCTTACGTTTAAAAAAGCACAAGGAGGGATGGCAATGCCTGATTTAAAGACATATTACGAGGCGGTCCAATTTTCTCGCTGGTCACAATTAGCTAATAGGTCTTTGGGGGATCTTCATCTGGACATGGAAAGAGCGCTCCTCTCAGAGGACTTAGCTCACTTGTTGTGGGTGAAACTACCGTTACCTCCGCCAAAGGTTTTAATTAGTGTATTGACTAGGGGAATGCTTAAGGTCTGTCAGAGATCGGGCGCTCTGGCCATGTCTAGTGGAAATCTCTCTTCATTGGCTCCGCTGGCTGTACTGCCCCATTTTGTAAATAAAGCGCAAAATGTTAGTTCTTCAATGTGGCAGACACTTGGAACTTATAAAGTAGCTGAGATAATAGATTTGGCAGCCTTACCTGATTTGGATGCTCTTAGGGTACGACTCCGGGGAAATGCTCCGAACCCTTCTCTTCATAAGGTTAAAGTCTCTTTTCTACACCAATTTAATTTTAATTCAGTATGTCGTAAATTTCTGTCAGCCAATCCAGTCTCGTATCCGGACCCCACGTGGCTTGAAAATTACTCTCTTTTACCCAGTACCCCAGCTAGGCCTCTGTCCAAGATACATTCTGGTCTCCTCCTACAATGGGCTCCATCTAAACCATACTTCATTAGAGAATGGGAAGTTGAGCTAGGCTTTACTTTTTCGCAAACAGAGATTGATCTGATATTATCTCATTCTCATGGGTTCTCTAGATGTGTGAGGTACCAGGAAAATTCGTACAAATTAGTGACAAGATGGTATAGGTCACCAGCTTATCTTTATAAAATACATCTAGTTAGCTCGGACGTTTGTTGGAGATGTGGCCTTGAGACAGGGACGCTTTCGCACACATGGTGGTTTTGCCCTAAAATTAAGAATTTCTGGAGGGAGGTGGAAATAGCTATAGGCAAGATTACAGGGAATAATATCAGGTTGACCCCGGAGTTGGTTTTGCTGTGGCTACCGGTGAAAGATTTTGCGCCCTCGAAAAAGTACTTGATTACTTTCATGGTGTCCACTGCAAAACTTTTAATTCCTTTATACCTTTAGGAAAACAGACCCCCCTACGATAGAGGTCTGGTGGTCTAAAATGCATCAACTGTATAGACTTGAGGAGTTGGTGGGCTGGAACACTTTCACAAGGGACAGCTTTCTTAAGATATGGCAACTTTGGAAACAATATTTAGAACAATTATCCAGGGACTGAGTGAATAGCTAGGGGTAGGCATATTTCAAGAAACCCTTTCTAGATTAAGCAAAATAATAGTGAAGGGATCGATGTATGAATAATTTTTATTTCATGGTATTTTATTTAGTTTTTCTTTTGAAGGACGTGATCAAGGACGTTGCAAGGTGCCGATACTCAATACTTACCCGCCACCAGGGGGACTTTGTCTTTTGTATTGTATTTATCCTTATATGTTGTTATTATTTCCTTTTCTTTCCTTTGTGTTCTTTCACTACCAAAGTAGATTATTGATATTTGATTTTCGAGTGGTGGTTTTTATTATCTAGTTATAATATGGTGGAGAGGGTCCCCTGGGTCCACTCTTTATGTTGCATGTCTTTGATTTTTCTCCACACGTTATTTCAGGCTGATATGTCGGGAAGTATCCCAATCGCTCTTAGAAGAATTTTCTGAAGATGTTTTGATTTATGTAGACCTACTGCATTGTAAGATTATTATTACGATGGATGTGAGTTTTGTCTTTCTTTGTATGTTAAAACCTTTAATAAAAGAGAATTTATAAAAATAAAAAAAAAGTTCAGATTTCGGCTTTAAGTTCCTTTTTCAATTTTAAATTAGCAGAACAGCCCTGGATCAAAAGATTCCTAGCGGCCGCCTGCAGACTTAAACCCCAGATAAGGTCCCCAGTTCCTCCCTGGGACTTAAACCTCGTTCTCCAGGCTTTGATAAAACCACCCTTTGAACCCATAGACTCTATTTCCTGGAAGATGCTAACACTCAAAATGACCTTTCTATTAGCCATTACATCAGCCCGTAGAGTGAGCGATCCAGGCCCTCTCTGCCTTTCCTCCACATACCCTACTACTAGATGATAGTCATCTTAAAAACCCTACCAGAATTCCTTCCTAAAGTGGTTTCACCCTTTCACCTAAACCAAGACATTGTCCTTCCCTCCTTTTGTGACTCCCCAAAGAATCAGAGGGATCAACAGTTTAACTGCCTAGACGTAAGAAGATGTCTAGTCCAGTACCTAAAGGTTACCCAAGATCTGAGATCATCACAAAATTTGTTTATCCAGTTTCAGGATCACAATAAGGGTTCAGCAGCCAGCAAAGCTACCATAGCAAGGTGGATCAAGCAGGCCATACGACTAGCCTACATAAACCAAAAACTCAAACCCCCAGAATTCTTCAGGGCACACTCCACTAGGGCCGTATCCACTTCATGGGCAGAAAGAGCAGATGCATCCCTAGACCAAATATGTAAGGCTGCCACATGGAGTTCTCCTCACACCTTCTTTAAACACTACAGATTACAACTGCATACAGCCTCTGACTTGGCCTTCAGTAGAAAGGTACTACAAGCTGTGGTCCCACCCTAGAAATAATGATTTCTATTTTACATCTCCAGGGGTGCTGTCATAGGTGAATAGGTAAAAGATCGATTACTTACCGGTAATCTGTTTTTCAAGAACCTATGACAGCACCCCGCTGTTACCCTCCCATGTCTGTAGTACATGACCCTCATAAACTGGATAGCTACCCTTAATTTGAGCGTCCCTGTAAATATTGTACATATTAAGGTGTGAGGGACTTTCACCAAAAAATAAATAAAAAAACACACATACAAACTAAACTACTTATCCTGAGTTCTTCCTAAAGACTGGGTGTGTGGAGAGGTGTGTCCATTTTATATCCTCAGGTTTCCTGTCCAGCGGATGGGACGTCTCTCCAGGGGTGCTGTCATAGGTTCTTGAAAAACAGATTACAGGTAAGTAATCGATCTATTCTAACCTTGTCAATGTCTTGACTATATTTTCTAGTCATTTTGCAACTCATTTGATAAATATAAGTGTGAGTTTTCATGGAAAACACAAAATTGTCTGGGTGACCCCAAACTTTTGAACGGTAGTGTGTATATATATATATATATATATATATATATATATATATATATATATATAAAATATATTTTATTTTTTTTAGAAATATATAAAAAGGACATAATGTAAAGAGTAAAACAGAGGAACTAATTCAAGGACAGAGGTATGACTGCACAATATGTCTAACAAAATAAATATATATATATATATATATATATATATATATATATATATATCAGAAAAATTACTACAATTTAAACATGTATGAGTAAAAATATATAAAAAGGAAGTTTTAAGACTAACGCAATAGATCGATGTATAAAGAATAATTGACAATATATAAATAAAAATGGAAATTACATAGATATAATTAAAGAAATCATTCCAAAGTAGACTCTGTCAGGTCATTGAGACCATTGGGATGCAAGGTCACAAGCTTATATATGCAATAATTTTCCCTCTGCTTAAGTCTGATAAATCTATTGGATATATCTACAGGGATCTGTTCTATAGGGGTAACTGTTATTCTGTCAAAGTTACAATCATGCTTAAATGTACAATGCCGAGAGTCACTTTGCTTTAGAAAACCTTTTTTAACATTGGATCTGTGTTTGTTGATTCTGTTCCTAAGGCCTCACTCACACGACAGGGTCCGAGTGTCGGCCGATATAATCGGCCGTTTTGGGTCGTTTTTCCTGCCCGGTTTGCATCCGTTCCGGGCCGTGTTGCCGTTTTTACCGGCCGATTTTGACCCGTTTTGCATCCGTTTTTTTCCCTGTCCGTTTTAAAATCGGATGAATTTCATTTCAATTTGTTTCCACACACAGCCCTCTGCAGGTAATGCCACCCAGCCCCCTGCATGTAATGCCACACAGCACCCTGCAGGTAATGCCACCCAGCCCCCTGCATGTAATGCCACCCAGCCCCCTGTAGGTAATGCCACCCAGCCCCATGTAGGTAATGCCACCCAGCCCCTTGTAGGTAATGCCACCCTGCCCCCTGTAGGTAATGCCACCCAGCCCCCTGTAGGTAATGCCACCCAGCTCCCTGTAGGTAATGCCACCAAGTCCCCTGTAGGTAATGCCACCAAGTTCCCTGTAGGTAATGCCACCAAGTTCCCTTTAGGTAATGCCACGCAGCTCCCTGTAGGTAATGCCACCCTGACCCCTGTAGGTAATGCCACCCTGCCCCCTGTAGGTAATGCCACCAAGTCCCCTGTAGGTAATGCCACACAGCCCTCTATAGGTTGCACCCATCCCCCCCCCCCTTCCAGGAGAAGTCACTGACTTCAATGTCCATATATGGACAGTTTAGTCACTGACTTCTCCTGGAGAGGAATTCCCGGCCACAGGGTCAGGAATTCTGCTTCTGAAGTGAGTGACGTCACTGTGTCTATATATGGACTGTGTAGTCACTCACTTCTCCTGTAGCGAAATTCCCTGCCACAGGATCGAGGATTCCGCTTCTGAAGTGAGTGACGTCACTGTGTCCATATATGGACAGTGTAGTCACTCACTTCTCCTGTAGCGGAATCCCCAAACCCCGGCCGGGGATTGGGGATTCCGGCTCCTACAGGGAGCAAAAAAAGACCCTCCTCCTCCTCACATGCACTCTGCACTGTGAGGAGGAGGAGAGAGAGAGCGCCAGCGACGGAATACATGGCCATCACTCGGGACACATTCCGGTGATGGCAGTTTATTACCCGGCCCCATAGACTTCTATGGGAGCCGGGCGGCCGGTTAAACGGCCGAAAATAGGGCATGTCCCATTTTTTGACGGCCAGGTTTCCCGGCCCGTCAAAAAATCGGTCGTGTGAATAGCCCCATTAGGGGTCTATTGTTCCTACTGCAGCCGGGTGACGGCTGATTTATGAACGGCCATCACGTGGCCGGGAAACCCTGTCGTGTGAATAAGGGCTTAGTGTTTGGGTCGTGCGTCCCACGTATTGTAAATTGCACGAACATTGTAGCAAATAGATTACAAAATTGCTTCCACAATTCAAAGAGCTCTTAATAGGAAAGATTTCACGCGTTACTGTAGAACAATAATCCGTGCTTTTGTTTGTAATACTTAAACAACAGACATCTAGTACGTCCACAGCAGAACGAACCATTTTTAACTGTAAACATTTTTGGGACATTCTGTTTAATACTGTGTAGTTTGCTGGGTGCAATCAGATTTCTTAAAGTTTTAGCTCTTCTTTACGTAATTTTTGGTATAGCCGGAAGAATTGTTTTTTAAAAAGCATCATTGGTAAGGATATACCAGAGTTTCTTGAGAATTGATGTAATGAGTTTACTGCCATTGTTAAGAGGTAATAGAATTGCATTTATGGTCACTCTGATTGTTTTTTTTTTTATTACTCATTGCTGCTGCTTTAATACAGTCCATTTGTGTCAGATTCCTTGCTTTTGATTCACCACCTTTAATAAGACTCTTAGGGAAAAAAATTTCTTTGAATCTTTTGCTTAGAATGTCACACTCTTTAGAAAAAAACTGTATCATCTGAATTTTTTTTTCATATCCTCCTAAACAGGCCAAAAGGATTTTTTTTTAGCCATGGCGGATAATGAGCACTTTTGAAGTGGGTTCTGGTGGAAAAATAATGGCCATTCTTTTCAATTGTTAAATCCAAAAAAATCAATCGTTACATAGTAGCTAATATTTTTTTGTTCTAGGAAATTATCTAAGCCTTTTTTAAAGCCATCTACTGTCCCTGCTGTGACCAGCTCCTGCAGTAGACTATTCCATAAATTCCCTGTTTTCACAGGAAAGAAGGCTTGTCGCCTCCGCATGTTGAACCTTTCTTTTTCCAGACGAAGGGAGTGTCCCCTTGTTTTTTGAGGGGGTTTTACATGGAACAGGATTTCACCATATTTTTTGTATGTGCCATTTATATATTTATATAAGTTAATCATGTCCCCCCTTAGTCGTCTTTTTTCATGGCTAAATAGGTTTAGTTCTTTTAATATTTCCTCATAACTTAGATTCTCCATGCCCCTTATTAGCTTCGTTGCTCTTCTTTGTATTTTTTCTAACTCCAGGGCATCCTTTCTATGAACTGGAGCCCAGAACTGAACTGCATATTCTAGATGAGGCCTCACTAATGCTTTGTAAAGTGGCAATATTACATCCCTGTCCCGTGAGTCATATTTTCAATTGCTGAACTAGTTGATCTAGTGTCGGTGCGGTAGCTTCCAGCCAGTTTTTCGGTATACATCTTTTGGCAATAAGTAGTATTATGTGCGCTAGCGGAGGTATATGTGTAAAGGTCCCTTCCTCTTCAGCGTGTATTGACGCTGTGGATTGAAATAAAAGAAGTGTAGGTGTCAGTGGCATGGATCTGTCCCATAGTTTCGCAACATATGTTAGTATACCCGTCCAGTATCTTTGTGTAACCGGACATAACCAAATGCCATGATACAGATCAGTATGTGGTTGAGCGCATTTCGGGCATGAATGTATTCGATCTGGCTCTCTACCATTAGGCGGTATGTTAAAAGCGTAAATGGCCGCGTGCATCAATTTAAACTGTGTCTCCCTCCACACCTCATGAATAACATGTTTTCTCACTGCTTTCCATCCCTCTAGTATCTGTGCATTAACATCTGCCGTTTTAAAAATGCGTCTATAACAAGGGAATTGATTACTTGGTTCTATTTTTATGTAAATATCCTTCATTGACCTATATAAATCTGATAAGGATTTCCTATGTGGTTCTTCACCTACTAATTCATCGAATTGGTTTTCTACAATTTATCTTTCCAAATTACCTACTAGCTGTGTACAGAAGGCTCTAACCTGCATGTATTGGAGAAAATGTGTTGGCTGGATCCCAAATTCACTCACTAATTCTGGCAACTTCTTTAACCTCGGTTCTGTTGCATGTAGTATGTGCTTTACTGTGGTTATCCCATTTTGTTTCCAGGTAGTAAACAAACTACTGGTCCTCCCGGCCGGGAACTGTATGTTCGACCATAAAGGTAAGTATTTCGACAATTGGAAAGATAAGCCCTGTTTCTTCCTCACCTCCTTCCAGCACATTATAGTGTCTCGTAATATGACAGAAGATTTAACATGTTGTGGGAGATACACAAGTTTTGTGTGTAATAAAGCTCGGAGATCCCTGCCCTTCTTTATCAGATGTTCCCCACGCTCGCTGGGACGGGGGGGGGGGGACATCGTGATGTCCGAGAACTGCGTAAACATATCAAGAGTCTGGACACAGGATGAGTACTCTATCACACACACCTCAGGATTATAGCTCCACCCCAACTTTGCATATGGTGTCATGGAATGTGGCAGGGCTGAACACGCCAGAGAAAAGACGTAAGGTGCTTGCTCACCTGAAGCGTCAACAGGCTGATATCATGCTCCTCCAGGAGACACACTGGCGGACAGGTCATTATGTGCCTCTGAGGGCCGCCTAGCCGGATGACCCAGTAGTGTCTACGTACTCCTCCAAAACAAGGGGGGTGACGGTATATTTTAGGAAAGGCCTGCCATATTCCGTAACAGAACAATTTGTGGATCAAAACGACCGATTCGTTTACATAAAAGTCAAAATACACCAGCACACATATACCATTCTGAATATATATGCCCCAAAACAGCCTAATGACAGCTTCTACCCTAAAATGGCGGATTTCTTGGCGCAAAGGGACAACCCTAATTTGATAGTAGCCGGGGATTAGAATGTCACCACACACACACACGTCCATAGACAGATCGGGATCGGACCATACCACAATGACTCCTAATTTGCACATAGCTACATTTATGGAACCGCTTTCTCGGTGTGACCCATGGAGACTACATAACCCGAGAACAAGGGATTATACCTTTTACTCTGCGGTGCATGACTCATTCTCACGAATAGACCTCATAATGATTTACACACACTTATTCCCAAAGGTGGTACACGCTGACATACACCCTATTGCAATCTCAGATCATGCACTAATTTCCATAACACTGGGGGGCCAACCTACGAGGCCTCTCACAAGGGTCTGGAGGTTCCCCTCCTATCTATATGAATCAGAGGATTTTAAAGCATACTTGGCAACGCATTGGCAAAATTATATCCAGGATCATCGGAATCTATTAGATGAGGTGGCACTGATATGGCTCACATCTAAAGCGGTGATGAGGGGACACATAATTAGCTACATAGCGCTGAAACGCAAAAAAGCACAGACGCAGCTGCTGGAACTACAGGCAAACTTGCTGAGAGCGCAGACCACACACGCGGGTAACCGCACTGCACAATCCAAAGAAGAATTTTTAGAAGCGCAGAGCTTGTTGAACACATTTTTGCAGGGGAATGCTATGTGGCAGGGGAAGTCCACTCAAAATAAATACTATAGATGGGGAAATAGAGTGGGCTCCCTTCTGGCACACGTAACACGCCCGGCACGCGGGACTGGTCAAATTCTATTGGCAAAGGACCCGGACCATGGTTTGACAAGTTCTGACACTGGGAAAATAGAATCGATCTTTACAAGTTATTATGAGGATTTATACAGGGTGGAACCAACGGATATGATAGCTATTGATATAGAGACTGCTATCACAGAAGACGAGGTGAGAATGGCTATTTCATCTGTGCATAACAAAAAATCTCCTGGGCCTGATGGCTTCCCTATAGAATATTACAAGCTGCTGTCTTCAGACATTGTCCCATATCTCACGAACCTTTTTAATAAGATTTATCTTGAGGGTCTAATGCTTGACACATTTGCAGACGCCAGGACTATCTTACTCCCTAAAAAAAATAAGGATCCGACTCTGCCCCAATCATATAGACCCATATCACTGCTTAACCAAGATTACAAGTTATTGTCTAAAATATTGGCGACCCGAATACAGACTTTCCTCCCTGAGGTGGCACACCCTTTCCAGATGGGCTTTGTCGCGGGCAGATACACTTCCAAGAGCATACGAGCTGTGGTTGCGGCGACGGTAGTTGCACAGGAGGAGGGTCATCCCCCAACTATGTTGCGGAGTTTAGACGCAGAGAAAGTGTTCGATAAAGTTTCCTGGCCTTTTTTGGAGGAAACGCTAAATAGGCGGAACTTTTGGAATACCTTTGTGGGGTACCTGCACTCGCTGCAATCACAGGCCGGCACGCAGCTACTTATTAATGGCCATCTTTCTCACAAGTTGGATATATTCAGGGGCACGAAACAGGGATGCCCGCTCTCGCCTATATTATTTAATCTGTCATTAGATCCCTTACACTATCATATATCGTCTTCAACCACATTTAGAGATGAACAGTGAACTAAAGGTTGCAGCATATGCTGATGATCTTCTGCTGGTGATTGAGAACCCCAGAATCAGATTGTCTCCGATATTAGAGGAACTGCAGATAATTGGTAAACTCTCGGGCTATACACTAAATATGGATAAAAGTGAGGCTTTACTACTGGAAGGCCCAGCTAAACCTTAATGGACATCAGGGTTCCCCCTGAAATGGTGTGTAACAGGGATTAAATACCTGGGAGTGCAGATAACCAGACACTCGGAAAATTTATATAAACATAATAGCACGGCATATATTTCTAAATTAGAACAAACAGTTAAACTCTGGAAACACTTTTCGCTCTCGCTCATGGGGCGGGCTAATGTACTGAAAATGGTAGAATTGCCAAAACTTTTATATATTTTTCAGTCATTACCCCTGTATCTTAGGCCAAAGGATGAAAAATATATTAATCAATTATACCGAGGCTTTATTTGGGCGGGAGGAAGGCCAAGGATTCTGTTTCATGTCCTGAAACAGCAAAAGGTTAACGGGGGAATAAATTTCCCAGACGTTCGCACATATAATTTGGCAGCCCTTGCTAGGGTGTTATCTGACTGGGCACGATACACGGAGTATTATACCACGCCGCAGATAGATCAAGCATTTATACCGCATATCTCACTTATAAACTTGTTACGTCTACCCTATGAGCAAATACCCCAGGGGATAAAAGGGAACCCCATTCTACTGGCCATATGGAAAATATGGAATAAAGTGCGTATGATACTACATCTGGACCCACAAGTTTCACCATCCCTTACTCTGGTTAAAAACCCAAAATTTCAGGGGGGCAACTCCCACCAGACATTTACCATTTGGCAGAGAGGGGGCATAATAGACTTATCAGACTTATTGCATTCTACGCAGCATACGGTACTATCACTCGCGGAAATACAAAGCAAATTTCCAAGTGTGTCTTTTCCTTTTTTTAACTATCTACAGGCACATAGCTATGCGACCTTGGTAGTGGGTAGACTCTCCCAGAATGAGTGGACATCGCCTTTTAAAAGAATAATACTTAACCCTGGGTCGAGGTCTGCTCAGATATCAAATTCCTATAAACTCCTGCACACACCTATAGATTATCCTGCAACGCAATTAGGCCTGACGAAGTGGAGCGAGGATGACCCTTCCCTAACGCCCACGGTAATCTTGCAGGCTACTATTGATGCTTATAAATTTTTACCATCGGCCAGATATATGGAAATGTGGCTGAAAGTGATCCATAGAGCATACTTGACGCCGCAGAGGGGGCATAGAATGGGGGTCTACTCATCATCTGACTGTTAAGTGTGGACAACCGGAGGCAAATTTATACCACTGTATGTGGCAGTGCCCACTGATTCAGAGTTTTTGGGAGAGAGTAAAAAAATTTGCAACAGATCACATGGCGGGACCTTTTCTCTGCAACGCCTCGTGGGCACTTTCGGGTAGTACGGAATCGGACCCACAGGAGCACACTAGAAGGGAAACCCGCATACTACACATAATAGCTGCAGCGGGTAGAAAGGCAATACTATAGGTGTGGAACCACTCACAGGCACCAACTTTTCGCATCTGTTTGAACAAGTTGTCGTTTGTGATGAAAATGGACTGGGTAGAAGCCTCTCACCACAAAGAAAAACGGGTACAATTTTTTTTTCAGATCTGGGAGGGATTCATCGCACTGTTACCACAGAATGTTAAAGATAAGATACGCACATGCTTTTGCTCAACAACATGGTACCAAAAACAAATACTGTTGGGGGAAGCTCCATTGTAATGCCCTGAGAGGTGGATCGTAGGTCTGGGGTTAGCACGGAAACCAGACGACATGGGATAGTGGGACAGGGGGAGACATGTTATTTTTGGAGGTAGAGGCGGCGGGTCTATATGTGTTGAAAATGTTAAGTTAACAGTGTACCACTACAATAGATCTCCCGTACGGGGAGGCCTGGTATAACGAACGAAAATTGTTGTAGGAGGAGATGTCGAATTTAATATGACATGTATAATACTGAAACCTGAAGTGGATGCTGTATTGTTGTTGATAAAATGTTGTAAAATGAATAAAAACATCTTTAAAAAAAAAAAGAAGATAGTCCCTGCCAGAATGTAGCTACCAAGGTCTCGTTCCAGGACAGCTCTGCCAACCGGGTGCGTAACTGAATGGCGTGCCTGCCCACGGAGATGTCTCCCTGGCGAAGGGTCAGCAGAGATTCAGCTGCTGACTAGACTCGTCCAGGTTTCTCAAATACCGTGCGAAAAGTCTGTAGAAAACACTGGAAGTCACGAGTCTCTGGTCCATGACGTTTGCAGAGAGGATTCACCCATGCTAAGGCCTTGCCATTAAAGAGGCTCTGTCACCAGATTTTGCAACCCCTATCTGCTATTGCAGCAGATAGGCGCTGCAATGTAGATTACAGTAACGTTTTTATTTTTAAAAAACGAGCATTTTTGGCCAAGTTATGACCATTTTTGTAGTTATGCAAATGAGGCTTGCAAAAGTCCAAGTCGGTGTGTTTAAAAGTAAAAGTCCAAGTGGGTGTGTATTATGTGCGTACATCGGGGCGTTGTTAGTACTTTTACTAGCTGGGCGTCTGGAATGGGAGTGTATGATGCTGACGAATCAGCATCATCCACTTCTGTTCGTTAACGCCCAGCTTCTGGCAGTGCAGAGACACACAGCGTGGTCTCGAGAGATCACGCTGTGACGTCACTCACTTCCTGCCCCAGATGCTACATCCTGTCGGACGAGCGAGGAGGACACATCGGCAGCAGGCGACAGAGGATCCGGTTCATTCCGCAGCAGCATCGTTTGCAGGTAAGTCTATTTCAACTCCCTAGAGACGAGCATATTTATTCCCCCATTTGCAACAAGGCATTGTACGGCTAATGTAAATACGGGACATCACCCCTCGGCAACGAGCATGACACGTGCGTGAGCATGATTAGCCCCCCCCTGACAACGAGCAGAAAGGGGGCTCATTTGCTGCATTGCGCACAATCCCCATGACAATGAGCATAAAGGGGCTTATTAGCTGCATTGCACACAACCCCCATGACAACGAGCATAAAGGGGCTTATTAGCTGAATTGCCCACAACCCCCATGACAACGAGCATAAAGGGGCTTATTTGCAGTATTGCACACAACCCCCATGACAACGAGCATAAAAGGGGCTTATTAGCTGCATTGCCCACAACCCCCAAGACAACGAGCATAAATGGTGCTTATTAGCTGCATTGCCCACAACCCCCATGACAACGAGCATAAAGGGGCTTATTTGCAGTATTGCACACAACCCCCATGACAACGAGCATAAAAGGGGCTTATTAGCTGCATTGCCCACAACCCCCATGACAACGAGCATAAAGGGGGCTTATTAGCTGCATTGCCCACAACCCCCATGACAACGAGCATAAAGGGGGCTTATTTGCAGTATTGCACACAACCCCCATGACAACGAGCATAAAGGGGCTTATTAGCTGCATTGCACACAATCCTCATGACAACGAGCATAAAGGGGGCTTATTAGCTGCATTGCCCACAACCCCCATGACAACGAGCATAAAGGGGGCTTATTTGCAGTATTGCACACAACCCCCATGACAACGAGCATAAAGGGGGCTTATTAGCTGCATTGCCCACAACCCCCATGACAACGAGCATAAAGGGGCTTATTAGCTGCATTGCCCACAACCCCCATGACAACGAGCATAAAGGGGCTTATTAGCTGCATTGCCCACAACCCCCATGACAACGACCATAAAGGGGGCTTATTAGCTGCATTGCCCACAACCCCCAAGACAACGAGCATAAATGGTGCTTATTTGCAGCATTGCCCACAACCCCCATGACAACGAGCATAAATGGTGCTTATTTGCAGTATTGCACACAACCCCCATGACAATGAGCATAAAGGGGCTTATTAGCTGCATTGCACACAATCCTCATGACAACGAGCATAAAGGGGGCTTATTAGCTGCATTGCACACAACCCCCATGACAACGAGCATAAAGGGGGCTTATTAGCTGCATTGCCCACAACCCCCATGTCAACGAGCATAAAGGGGCTTATTAGCTGCATTGCACACAACCCCCATGACAACGAGCATAAAGGGGCTTATTAGCTGCATTGCCCACAACCCCCATGACAACGAGCATAAAGGGACTTATTAGCTGCATTGCCCACAACCCCCATGACAACGAGCATAAAGGGGCTTATTAGCTGTATTGCACACAACCCCCATGACAACGAGCATAAAGGGGGCTTATTAGCTGCATTGCCCACAACCCCCATGACAACGAGCATAAAGTGGGCTTATTTGCAGTATTGCACACAACCCCCATGACAACGAGCATAAAGGGGCTTATTAGCTGCATTGCACACAACCCCCATGACAACGAGCATAAAGGGGCTTATTAGCTGCATTGCACACAATCTTCATGACAACGAGCATAAAGGGGGCTTATTAGCTGCATTGCCCACAACCCCCATGACAACGAGCATAAAGGGGCTTATTAGCTGCATTGCACACAACCCCCAAGACAACGAGCATAAATGGTGCTTATTTGCAGCATTGCCCACAACCCCCATGACAACGAGCATAAAGGGGGCTTATTAGCTGCATTGCCCACAACCCCCATGTCAACGAGCATAAAGGGGCTTATTAGCTGCATTGCACACAACCCCCAAGACAACGAGCATAAAGGGGGCTTATTAGCTGCATTGCACACAACCCCCATGACAACAAGCATAAAGGGGGCTTATTAGCTGCATTGCCCACAACCCCCATGACAACGAGCATAAAGGGGGCTTATTAGCTGCATTGCCCACAACCCCCATGACAACGAGCATAAAGGGGCTTATTAGCTGCATTGCCCACAACCCCCATGACAACGACCATAAAGGGGGCTTATTAGCTGCATTGCCCACAACCCCCATGACAACGAGCATAAAGGGGGCTTATTTGCAGTATTGCACACAACCCCCATGACAACGAGCATAAAGGGGCTTATTAGCTGCATTGCACACAACCCCCAAGACAACGAGCATAAATGGTGCTTATTTGCAGCATTGCCCACAACCCCCATGACAACCAGCATAAATGGTGCTTATTTGCAGTATTGCACACAACCCCCATGACAACGAGCATAAAGGGGCTTATTAGCTGCATTGCACACAATCCTCATGACAACGAGCATAAAGGGGGCTTATTAGCTGCATTGCACACAACCCCCATGACAACGAGCATAAAGGGGGCTTATTAGCTGCATTGCCCACAACCCCCATGTCAACGAGCATAAAGGGGCTTATTAGCTGCATTGCCCACAACCCCCATGACAACGAGCATAAAGGGGCTTATTAGCTGCATTGCCCACAACCCCCATGACAACGAGCATAAAGGGGGCTTATTTGCAGTATTGCACACAACCCCCATGACAACGAGCATAAAAGGGCTTATTAGCTGCATTGCCCACAACCCCCATGACAACGAGCATAAAGGGGCTTATTAGCTGCATTGCACACAACCCCCATGACAACGAGCATAAAGTGGGCTTATTAGCTGCATTGCTCACAACCCCCATGACAACGAGCATAAAGGGGGCTTATTTGCAGTATTGCACACAACCCCCATGACAACGAGCATAAAGGGGCTTATTAGCTGCATTGCACACAACCCCCATGACAACGAGCATAAAGGGGCTTATTAGCTGCATTGCACACAACCCCCATGACAACGAGCATAAAGTGGGCTTATTAGCTGCATTGCTCACAACCCCCATGACAACGAGCATAAAGGGGGCTTATTTGCAGTATTGCACACAACCCCCATGACAACGAGCATAAAGGGGCTTATTAGCTGCATTGCACACAACCCCCATGACAACGAGCATAAAGGGGCTTATTAGCTGCATTGCACACAACCCCCATGACAACGAGCATAAAGGGGCTTATTAGCTGCATTGCACACAATCTTCATGACAACGAGCATAAAGGGGGCTTATTAGCTGCATTGCCCACAACCCCCATGTCAACGAGCATAAAGGGGCTTATTAGCTGCATTGCACACAACCCCCATGACAACGAGCATAAAGGGGCTTATTAGCTGCATTGCCCACAACCCCCATGACAACGAGCATAAAGGGGGCTTATTTGCAGTATTGCACACAACCCCCATGACAACGAGCATAAAGGGACTTATTAGCTGCATTGCCCACAACCCCCATGACAACGAGCATAAAGGGGCTTATTAGCTGCATTGCACACAACCCCCATGACAACGAGCATAAAGGGGGCTTATTAGCTGCATTGCCCACAACCCCCATGACAACGAGCATAAAGTGGGCTTATTTGCAGTATTGCACACAACCCCCATGACAACGAGCATAAAGGGGCTTATTAGCTGCATTGCACACAACCCCCATGACAACGAGCATAAAGGGGCTTATTAGCTGCATTGCACACAATCTTCATGACAACGAGCATAAAGGGGGCTTATTAGCTGCATTGCCCACAACCCCCATGACAACGAGCATAAAGGGGCTTATTAGCTGCATTGCACACAACCCCCAAGACAACGAGCATAAATGGTGCTTATTTGCAGCATTGCCCACAACCCCCATGACAACGAGCATAAAGGGGGCTTATTAGCTGCATTGCCCACAACCCCCATGTCAACGAGCATAAAGGGGCTTATTAGCTGCATTGCACACAACCCCCAAGACAACGAGCATAAAGGGGGCTTATTAGCTGCATTGCACACAACCCCCATGACAACAAGCATAAAGGGGGCTTATTAGCTGCATTGCCCACAACCCCCATGACAACGAGCATAAAGGGGGCTTATTAGCTGCATTGCCCACAACCCCCATGACAACGAGCATAAAGGGGCTTATTAGCTGCATTGCCCACAACCCCCATGACAACGACCATAAAGGGGGCTTATTAGCTGCATTGCCCACAACCCCCATGACAACGAGCATAAAGGGGGCTTATTTGCAGTATTGCACACAACCCCCATGACAACGAGCATAAAGGGGCTTATTAGCTGCATTGCACACAACCCCCAAGACAACGAGCATAAATGGTGCTTATTTGCAGCATTGCCCACAACCCCCATGACAACCAGCATAAATGGTGCTTATTTGCAGTATTGCACACAACCCCCATGACAACGAGCATAAAGGGGCTTATTAGCTGCATTGCACACAATCCTCATGACAACGAGCATAAAGGGGGCTTATTAGCTGCATTGCACACAACCCCCATGACAACGAGCATAAAGGGGGCTTATTAGCTGCATTGCCCACAACCCCCATGTCAACGAGCATAAAGGGGCTTATTAGCTGCATTGCCCACAACCCCCATGACAACGAGCATAAAGGGGCTTATTAGCTGCATTGCCCACAACCCCCATGACAACGAGCATAAAGGGGGCTTATTTGCAGTATTGCACACAACCCCCATGACAACGAGCATAAAAGGGCTTATTAGCTGCATTGCCCACAACCCCCATGACAACGAGCATAAAGGGGCTTATTAGCTGCATTGCACACAACCCCCATGACAACGAGCATAAAGTGGGCTTATTAGCTGCATTGCTCACAACCCCCATGACAACGAGCATAAAGGGGGCTTATTTGCAGTATTGCACACAACCCCCATGACAACGAGCATAAAGGGGCTTATTAGCTGCATTGCACACAACCCCCATGACAACGAGCATAAAGGGGCTTATTAGCTGCATTGCACACAACCCCCATGACAACGAGCATAAAGTGGGCTTATTAGCTGCATTGCTCACAACCCCCATGACAACGAGCATAAAGGGGGCTTATTTGCAGTATTGCACACAACCCCCATGACAACGAGCATAAAGGGGCTTATTAGCTGCATTGCACACAACCCCCATGACAACGAGCATAAAGGGGCTTATTAGCTGCATTGCACACAACCCCCATGACAACGAGCATAAAGGGGCTTATTAGCTGCATTGCACACAATCTTCATGACAACGAGCATAAAGGGGGCTTATTAGCTGCATTGCCCACAACCCCCATGTCAACGAGCATAAAGGGGCTTATTAGCTGCATTGCACACAACCCCCATGACAACGAGCATAAAGGGGCTTATTAGCTGCATTGCCCACAACCCCCATGACAACGAGCATAAAGGGGGCTTATTTGCAGTATTGCACACAACCCCCATGACAACGAGCATAAAAGGGCTTATTAGCTGCATTGCCCACAACCCCCATGACAACGAGCATAAAGGGGCTTATTAGCTGCATTGCACACAACCCCCATGACAACGAGCATAAAGTGGGCTTATTAGCTGCATTGCTCACAACCCCCATGACAACGAGCATAAAGGGGGCTTATTTGCAGTATTGCACACAACCCCCATGACAACGAGCATAAAGGGGCTTATTAGCTGCATTGCACACAACCCCCATGACAACGAGCATAAAGGGGCTTATTAGCTGCATTGCACACAACCCCCATGACAACGAGCATAAAGGGGCTTATTAGCTGCATTGCCCACAACCCCCATGTCAACGAGCATAAAGGGGCTTATTAGCTGCATTGCCCACAACCCCCATGACAACGAGCATAAAGGGGCTTATTAGCTGCATTGCACACAACCCCCATGACAACGAGCATAAAGGGGCTTATTAGCTGCATTGCACACAATCTTCATGACAACGAGCATAAAGGGGGCTTATTAGCTGCATTGCCCACAAGCCCCATGTCAACGAGCATAAAGGGGCTTATTAGCTGCATTGCCCACAACCCCCATGACAACGAGCATAAAGGGGCTTATTAGCTGCATTGCCCACAACCCCCATGACAACAAGCATAAAGGGGGCTTATTTGCAGTATTGCACACAACCCCCATGACGAGCATAAAAGGGCTTATTAGCTGCATTGCCCACAACCCCCATGACAACGAGCATAAAGGGGCTTATTAGCTGCATTGCACACAACCCCCATGACAACGAGCATAAAGGGGCTTATTAGCTGCATTGCACACAACCCCCATGACAACGAGCATAAAGGGGCTTATTAGCTGCATTGCACACAATCTTCATGACAACGAGCATAAAGGGGGCTTATTAGCTGCATTGCCCACAACCCCCATGACAACGAGCATAAAGGGGCATATTAGCTGCATTGCACACAACCCCCATGACAACGAGCATAAAGGGGGCTTATTAGCTGCATTGCCCACAACCCCCATGTCAACGAGCATAAAGGGGCTTATTAGCTGCATTGCACACAACCCACAAGACAACGAGCATAAAGGGGCTTATTAGCTGCATTGCACACAACCCCCATGACAACAAGCATAAAGGGGGCTTATTAGCTGCATTGCCCACAACCCCCATGACAACGAGCATAAAGGGGGCTTATTAGCTGCATTGCACACAACCCCCAAGACAACGAGCATAAAGGGGGCTTATTTGCAGTATTGTACACAACCCCCATGACAACGAGCATAAAGGGGCTTATTTGCAGTATTGACCTTTCCCCTGACAACGATTATAAATGTTGCTTTTTAGCAGCATTGGCAAGAACCCCTGACAAAGAGCATATAAGTTGCATATATTTGGGGGTTTATTTTTTAATAAAGTCAATTACAGAAATCTACACTTTACTTTTTTTGGTTTTGCAGATATTTGTTCTATATTCTATTTTGTGCTTTGGTAAATAGACTACAGCTAAGTGACCCATACAGCTTCCATGATGGGAGTACAAGGGCGTTTACGTTTCAGTTTTTCAAGTTCAAGGTTTCCATTTGCCGTTGCAATGGTGTTTCTTCAAGTTCAACAGTTAAAGTTTTTGTTCACGTTGAACAATCTTCTAGTTAGAGGTGAGTTTGTTTTGGTTTATATTAGTTTTAATCACTCAAAGTGCTTTGCAGAGATAAATTATGTATTTTGTTGTTCTTTTCCCAGATTTGGCAAGAATGCCTACATGCTGGGTCTCTGGATGCTGGTTTACTCCAGGTCGTTTTCAGGACGAACATGAATTAAAATTTATAGAGTGTATTTCTGATTAATTTAATGTTATCTTCATTGAAAAAAACTGTGCTTTTCTTTCAAAAATAAGGAAATTTCTAAGTGACCCTAAACCTTTGAACGGTAGTGTGTGTCAAATTCAAATCCATAAACCCAGAGGAACTACCTTAAATTGGCTATTGGCTAAAAACATGGGTCTATTACAGTGGTGTTTGATATGCCCTGGTTGGTAAATGTATGCACAGGTAATTGCAGGTAATAAGATATTTCATGAGGATTCCTGCAAGAACACATGATCATTTTTGTGTTTCTCAATAGAAATATGACTGGGTAATGGGAGGAGTACGCTTCATTATCCTATGAACAGCCTCCTCTCTGACATCACTAGCCAGTGGACTGGAGGAGATAAAATGGGTTTAAAATGCCAAGAGTAGAGAGGGTCAGTGTCAGTCGTTGGGGATCCATATCTTGGTTGGAGTGACTGCCCATGTTTTCAGCTGCCCCCACAGCCAGGATATCACTGCTGAACATCAGTAAGGTTTTGTTCGGTTTCTTTTATCCCTTTTATTTTTATGAACTGTTTGTATATATTGTAACTGTATGTATATTTTTTCATCTTTTAATCTGACAACTATTTTTGTATTGCACTGCACTATTGTGTACTAAATTTGAAATATCAAGTCTCTTCCTTGTTGTCTTCCAGAACTTAATATTCCGAAGGGGAAGAATATTACCTATATTTTATGTTCCATTTAGATAATCTGTTGTTGTAACAGGTGTTAAGGGAATATAGAGACTGAGGCTCCTATTGCCTGGATAAGTATAGGTGGTGGTAGCATACTGTGGTATAAATTATTGGAGTGTTGGAAACCTATGTGAGTAATTTAGCATTATTCTGTCATCTAGAGTAGGTGGGCGTGGATTTATGTGGTAAATCAATAAGCTTAGAAGTGTAATTCACCCCTGTGACGTGACCTGAGATCAGCGATCTTCACAGATTGGTGGCATAGCGGTGGGATAGTGTTATTGTCATTTACACTGTTAAAGATGTTAAGCGTTTTGTTTAAGAAATTAACCTTTACACTTAAGGGCTGGAGTATCCTTGAAAAGAATACAACAGTCCACAAGGAAGAACTCAGCGCATACTATTTGTCAGTTAACATACATCTACGTGCAAAACAGTTTCCCTTCCCCTTCTTTTTTTTCTTTTCTTCATTTATTTGACAAAAAACTCTGCTAACATGGGAGATGTGTATAGAAATAAGAGGAAAGATAAACTGCTGATCCTCGGTGAAAAGAGAAGGCTGGACGGAACTAACAAAACTAAAGCAGATCTGATCCAGGCATTGGTGGCGGATGATATACAGCTCCATCAGTCCGTGTGACAAGAGCAGGAAACTTTAGCCTCAAAGGAATGGACAGAAGGCCCTAGTCCGGAACTGGCTGGGCATGGCAGTAGCATATCTCAAAATGGTATGGGGTCTTCTCTTTCTCTAATCATCCAGCAGATGGGCACCTGTGATCCTGATATGCAGATGCAACTGGTGTTGCAAGAGCGCCCGGCAGAGCGAGAAGCTGCACAGCGCCAAGCGGATCGAGAGTTTGCAGAACACCAGGCAGAGTGGGAGTACCAGCTAAAGTTGACCGAAATGCAGCTGCCAAGTGCTTCATCCTCACCCCAGGGTGAGTCCACTGATACAATGTACCTTAAACCCCGTCTAGAGCGTTTCCCTATCATGGAGAAAGACGGCGATCTGGACGTTTATCTAAAAGGTTTTACAAAGGTCTACAGACAATTCCAACTGTCACCTGCAGACTGAGCTAAATATTTGACTCCAGGGCTGAAAGGCTAAGCTCTGGAGGTGTTTGCAGCCCTGTCCACAACTATCAATCAAGATTATGAGGCTATTAAAAAGGCCTTAATCCAATGATTTAACCTCACCCCAGAGGTATACAGGAAACTATTTAGGGCTTTGCAGCGCACGGGCACTTACAGTTACTCAGACCTGGCCAATGGACTATAGAACCACTTCAGGCAATAGACACAGGGATTAGCTGTCAACACTTTTGAAGACTTGGAGCATCTGATGTTCATGGACCAGTTTCTCCACTCCTGTCCAATGGAAGTGAGACAATTTATTCTCGACCATGAGCCCAAGACCCTGAATAAAGCTTCCCAGATAGCAGATGTTTATGCCGCCAACAGAGTGCCAGAGGCGCGAAAGCCTGCTGTTCCAGGCTGGAAAGTCGGAAAGCCCCCTATTAACACCTTTTGCCCCTACTTGCAGATCTCCAGGAGGTTTTGCCCCTGCCCAACTTCCCAGGCCTGCCGTTGATAACCGCAGGTGTTTTGGATGCAACCAAATTGAATGGAAATACAGCTGTGTAATGTGAGGAGTACTCTTCATTATGATATGAACAGCCTCCTCTCAGTGACATCACAGCGAGTGAACTGGAGGGGAAAAAATGGGTATAAAATGCCAGGAGAAGAGAGGGTCAGTGTCAGTTGTTGCGGATACATATCTCGGTTGGAGTGACTGCCCATATTTTCAGCTGCCCCGACAGCCAGGATATCACTGCTGTACATCAGTAAGGTTTTATTCTGTTTCTTTTATCCCTTTTATTTTTATAAACTGAATGCATTGTAACTGTATGTGTATTTTTTCATCTTTTAATCTGACTATTTTTGTGTTGCACTGCACTATTGTGTATTAACCCTTTCACGACCAAGGACGAAAATGCACGTCCTGGTCGGCTGCTAGTTCCCGCACCAGGACGTGCATTTTCGTCCGCATTTCAAACTTTCACTCTGTGTAAACACAGAGTGACAGACGCGCGCTGACAGCTGTCCTAGACAGCTGAGACATCAGTCTCGCCGGACAGCGGACCATCGCCGCTGCTTTTGGCAGTCAACCCCTTAATTGCGGCGACGGATTGCCGTCGCCGCATTTAAGTGGTTTGAAGCACATCGGCAACCCCCACGAAGTGATCGTGGGGGCTACCGATGCTTATCACGGCAATCGGAGGTCAGATAATGACCTCCGGGTTGCCATGTACGGAAGCCTCGGAGGAACAGCCTCCGGCCGTTCCTCCTGTGCTTCCTGTCAGTGTGACAGTCACGTCACAATGACAGTTAGAGTACATTACACTACGTGTGTAGTGTAATGTACTCTAGCAGCGATCAAAGCTGCAAGACTAAGTGTCCCCTAGTGGGACAAGTAAAAAAAAAGTAATAAAAATGTTTAAAAAAAAGTGTAAAAATAAAAGTTATAAGTTATATAAACACAAAATGCTTTTTTTCCTATAATAAGTCTTTCATTATAGGAAAAAAATGAACACGTTAAAAAAGTACACACATTTTGTATCACCGCGTTCGGAACGACCCCAACTATAAAACTGTAATGTTATTTTCCCCGCACGATGAACACCCCAAAAAAAATCAATAAAAAACTACGACAGAATCACAATTTTTTTTGGTCACCACCTCTCCCTAAATAAAGAATAAAAAGTGATCAAAAAGTCGCATGTTCCCAAAAATAGTACCAATAAAAACTACAACCTGTCCCGCAAAAAACAAGCCCTTACACAGCTTTTTTGACTAAAAAATAAAAAAATTATGGCTCTCAGAATATGGTGACACAGAATTTTTTTTTGTTTATAAATAAGTCATTTTATTGTGCAAACGCTAAAAAAAAGGACCAAACCTATATACATCTGGTATCGCCGTAATCGTACCAACCCGCAGAATAAAGTAAAAATGTCATTTATAGCGTACGGTGAGCGCCGCAAAAAGAAAACCTAAAAAACGGTGTCAGAATTCCTGTTTTTTGCTCAGGATTGCAAAAAAATTTAACAAAAAGTGCTAAAAAAAAAATCGCATGTACCCCAAAATGGTACCAATGAAAACTACAGATTGTCCCGCAACAAATAAGCCCTCACACGGCTCCGGTGGTGAAAAAATAAAAAAGTTCTGGCTTTCAGAATATGGCGATGCAAAATGTTCCAAAAGCGGATAAGATTGGGCGCCATTTATCAGTGTGACACCAGTCACATATCTATGAATTATTATTTATTTACCCCATTATTATACCCTCTTATTATACCCTGATATACCCCGCACAGATTACATATACCCTGATGTACCCCGCACAGATTACATATGCCCCCCACATTATAAACTGAAATACCAGCGAAACCCAAAACAGAAAAACTACCAATCAAAATCTGCGCTCCAAAAGCAAAATGGCGTCCCTCCCTTCTGAGCCCTGCAGCGTGCCCAAACAGCAGTTTGCGCTCACACATACGGCGTCACCATACCCGAGAGAACCTGCTTAACGTTTTATGAGGTATTTGTCTTCTGTGGCACACACTGGGCACAACATATTATGCACTAAAATGGCGTATCAGTGGAAAATTGCAATTTTCACTTTGAACCATCCGCTGTGCACTAACCCCTTTGCGCACTATGACTTAATTGCCCGTCATGGTGCGGCGGTTGATGTATGGAGCCGGCTCACGTGCTGAGCCCGCTCCATAAGCTGCGGGTGTCGGCTGTGTATTACAGCAGGCCCCCTCGGTACTAACGGACAGGTACAGCGATCGCTCTGTTACAGAAGCCTGTAAGAATAACAATATACTGCAATACATTAGTATTGCAGTATATTGTACCAGTGATCCAATGATCGCTGGATCAAGTCCCTTAAGGGGATTCATTAATAAAATGTGTAGAAGAATTAAGTGAAGTAGTGAGAATTTTTTTTTTAAAGTTAAAAAAACAAAACACCTTTTCGCATTTTTCTTCTAAAGTAATGTAAAAAAATGAACAAAATTGGTATCGATACGTCCGTAAAAGTCCGAACTATTACAATATACCAATATTTAATTTGCACAGTGCACACCTTAAAAAAATTTAATAATTGAAACCGCCAAAATAGCAGTTTTTTTTTTTTTGTCACCATCGCTCTAAAAAAAAAAATGTAATACAACTTTTGAATCACTTTTTATGTACCAAAAAATGGTACCAATAAGAACTGCAGCTCCTCCCGCAAGAAATAAGCCCTCACACCGCTCTATTGATGGAAAAATAAAAAAGTTATGGCTCTTGGAAAGCGGGGAGGGAAAATCTAAAATAAGAAAGCAAAAACTGGATCAGTCCTGAAAGGGTTAATTCATTTCTAATGAAAAAACTTTTGACCACATGTGGGGTATGTCCGTACTCGGGAGAAATTGCTTTATACAAAATGGTTGTTTTTTTCCTCCTTTATCCCTTGTGAAAATGAGAAAATTCAACATTTTAGTGGAAAAAATTTTGATATTAATTTTCGCGCCCTAATTCTAATAAACTCTGCAAAAGACCCGTGGGGTGTAAATGCTCACTATACCCCTAGAAAAATTCCTTGAAGGTTTTTCCAAAATGGGGTCACTTTTGGGGGGTTTCCACTGTTTTGGGCCCTCCAGTGCATTGCAAATGCGACATGGCACCGAAAACCATTCCAGCAAAATCATAAATCCAAATGGCGCACCTTCCCTTCTGAGCCCTGCTGTGGGTCCAGTTTATTACCATATATGGGGTATTGTCGTAATCGGGAGACATTTGCTTTACAAATGTTGGGGTGCATTTTCTTCGTTATTCCTTGTAAATAATAAAAATTTCTATGTTGTTTCAGAAAAAAAGTACATTTTAATTTTTACAGAATAATTCCAATATATTTAGCGAAAAACCTGTGTGGTCAAAATGCTAACTATACCCCTAGATAAATACCTTAAGGGGTCTAGTTTTCGAAATGGGGTCGTTTATGGGCAGTTTCTATCGTTCTGGCAGCTCAAAGCTTCTCCAAATGTACAGTGGGGCCTAAAACATTTTCAAGCAAAATATGAGTCCTGAAAGCCTCCGGGTTCTCCCTTCCTTTGGGGCCCTGCCGTGTGTCCAAACAACGCATTAGGGCCACAATGTGGGTATTTTTGAAAACAGGAGAAAGAGGGTGATAGATTTTGGGGTGTGTTTCTTCATTCTCATGTTGGGGTCACTTGTGGGGGTTTCCACCAATCTGACACCTATGAGCCTCTGAAAACCTGGCTTGGTGCAGGAAAACAAAATGTACTTCAAAATGTATAAAATGATTACTAAATTTGTAAGTCTTCCAAATTGCTCAAAAAAAATATTTTTTTTTCAAAAGTGCTGCCAAAATAGAGTAAAGAGATGGAAATATATATTTAATTAAAAAAATTATACAGTATGTGTGTACATATGTGACATATTGCAGTTAAAAATAGGGAAACATTATAATTTTTACAACATTTCTTCAATTTCTCTATTTTTTAATTAATTTCCGCAAATCGTATCAGTCTACTTTTACCACTAAAATAAAGTACAACATGTGACGAAAAAACAATGTCAGAATTACTTGGATATTCAAAACTTTCACAGAGTTATTCTCTGATAAAGTCAGACATACCAGATTTGACCAATCTGGCTTGGTCATTAAGGTACAAACATGCCCGGTCATTAAGGAGTTAAATTTGAAATATTAACAAGTCTCTTCCTTGTAGTCTTACAGAACTTAAAGGGATCCTGTCATCAACATCTTACCTGTTAAACTCACCTGACCCCTCAATGGCCGCAGCTGTCCAGAGTGCGTTTCTGTTCTCTTCTTTCCTGCAGTCCTCCTCTGTCAGTAAATATAGTCATTTAAACTTTTCCCGCCTTTTATGGTAATTATTTTTGCCTCTGGGATGCAGCTTCTTAACCACGCCCACTACCACCACCTGTCCGGCCCTGACTGGCTAAGGAGCTGTCAATCAAAAAGAAGGAGGTGGAGTCCACTCTGAGACGCTGGAGGAATGAAAACCTGACTCTTTTCAGATGAAGATTTAACTCTTTTCTGCTCATTTGCATATGGCGTGGGACCACTGAAAAACGGAATACTAAAGTTACAGAGCTTACTTAGAACATATTTATAGCTTAGATGACAATGATTTTTCACCCACTTTCACCAGGTATTGCTGGCTTTATAGCGAAAATGCTGGTGACAGGTTCCCTTTAATCTTCCGAAGGTGAAGAACATTACCTGTATTTTATGTTCCATTTAGATAATCTGTTGTTGCAACTGGTGTTAAGGGAATATAGAGACTTAGGCCCCTATTGCCTAGATAAGTATAGGTGGTGGTAGCATACTTTGGTATAAATTATTGGGGTGTTGGAAACCTACATGAGTAATTTAGCATTATCCTGTCATCTAGAGTAGGTGGGAGTAGATTTATGTGGTAAATGAATAAGATCAGTAGTGAAATTCACCCCTGTGACGTGACCTGAGATCGCAAGACAGGCTCAGAAGGGTCTAGGCAGCAGGCAGGAACCAGGCATGGTGTAGCAGGACAGGCGTGGTACACAGCGCAGCACGACTCCAACTCAATATGACACTTGGACCAGGATAGCACAGTATACAGGTTACAGGTAGCAGGAACGGGAAACACTGGGAACTGGTAGCCTCTTAGGAGACCATTTGCAGAGACAAACTAGGGTATTGACAACAACGCTCAGGCAATGCAGGAAGGGGCAGAGCCCTTGTTATAGTTCAAGGTGCTCATGGGCTAATTTGGTCTATAATTCAACCTATGGGACACAGCAGAGCGAAGCAGAAGTGAGCGCTGGCATCTCCTGAGGAAGAGATGGGGACCAGCGCTCACTGATCCATGGCTGCGGCCGTCAGAAGGTAAGCAAACCTGGCGGTCTGTGGCCATTGCATTACAGTATTCCCCCTCTTACGCCCGCTCATCTTGGGACCAGAGCGAGGGAGAAACTTCTTTAGGAGGGTAAGAGCATTGAGGTTCTCTTCTGGCTCCCAGGACCTCTCTTCAGGACCAAACACCCTCCAATTCACCAAATAAAAGGTTTTTTCCACCCACTCTCTTGGTGTCCAGAATCTCCTTAACCTCAAAAGTATCTGATGAACCTGGGTTAAAAGGAAGTCCAGTGGTATAGGTCCAGGGTGTACATGAAGTGGGAAGAGGGTATCCTCTGTGGCCTACGCTTTTCGGACGTCGCTGCGTCCTTAGACTTGGCTGTGGCTCAACCACAGCCAAGTCTAAGGACGCAGCGACGTCCGAAACGCGTAGGCCACAGAGGATACCCTCTTCCGACTTCATGTACACCCTGGACCTATACCACTGGACTTCCTTTTAACCCAGGACATTAAACTTGGAAACGTCGATTTCCATTTTAAACGCACCACAGCGCTGGATCCTACCTTCTCTCCCTGTTTTCTACTTGCAACCCGTGTGCCGACACGAGGAACCGGGCGCTTTCAACGACACACAGGTGTGTGTCAGGTGAGCTGGAGGATTCCTCCACATGCTTTCTTTGGATATCTGATGAACCGTTGGGAGCCACTGCAGGAGTAGAAGTCTTGGAGTAGCGGTTCAAGACCACAGGCTTCAGAAGGGAGACGTGGAAGGAGTTGGGGATCTTGACAGTAGGAGGCAGCCGAAGCTTGTAGGAGACCGGGCTGATCTGTTGCAAGATCTCGAAGGGTCCGAGAAACCTGGTAGCGAACTTGTATGATGGTGCCCTCAGCCTGATATTTCTGGAGAACAGCCAGATGTTGGTACCTGAAGAAAACTGGGAAGGGATGTCTCTAACCTGCAGAGTATTGACTGAGACAATGCAAGATGGGTCAATAATACTTTGTGTAGACTCCATAGTGTCCTGTCTCAAATGACCTGGACAAGGCATCACATTCTAATCGGCCGGACGGTAGTGGAGCTCAAACTGGAACCGGGCAAAGAACAGCGACCACCTGGCCTGATGGGGATTCAATCGTTGGGCCGTCTGGAGATAAGTGAGATATATAAAGTACAGTTAAGTTTACCGCTCAGACGGCACTGGTAACAGTCCAATACCATTCAGTATGGACACACTCTCCCAGAAAAATGCAGTGGACAATTCACAATCCAATGAGGGTGTGGATGGTAATTCTTATCCTTGTAGTTCCACCAAGCTCCTTATCGTCTCTCTCCACATTCAAAGAACTGCTGGTAGGAAAAGGATCTTATGTCTCTAATAGATGGAAAAAGGAAGACACATAGTGCAACACCCTCTGAAAAAAGATTGCTCCACGCCAAGTTTAATCCATACTCACAGAAGTAACAAGAAATTTAGCATCAAGGTAAGTAAAAATCTTTACAATTTCTAGGCGGCACGCCAAACACTCTCGTCCGACCCTGGGTTTCAGATGCCCCAGAGGAAGCCGGAAGGGCGAAACCCAGGGTCGGGCGAGAGTGATGGCCAGTAGCTCCCGATCTCCAATAGAGTAATTGCGCTCAGCAGAAGAAAAAAGTCTAGAATAGTAGCCACATACTACTGCCTTTCCTTTTGGAGCTCCTCTGGAACAGAAGTGCACCTGCACCAACAGCGTCCACCTCCAATGAGAACTGTCGAGATACGTCAGGGGGATTGAGGATCGAAGCTGAAGTGAAGGCTTTCTTGAGGCTAATGAATGCGGACTCTGCCTCTGGAGTCCATACCTTGGCGTTCACACCCTTCTTGGTAAGGGTAGAGATCGGAGCCGTCAGAAATGAAAAGTTCGGAATAAACTGCCGGTAGAAATTGGCGAATCACAGGAACCGTTGTATGGCCCTTAGGCCCTGAGGACGTGGCCATTCCAGGACAGACTTTAGTTTCTCAGGGTCCATCTTAAGACCTTGATCCGAGATGACGTAGCCCAGGAAGTGCAAACTTGGCATATAAGCGATTCTCTCTTAGTCGCACAAGAACTTGATGGACATGCCTCCGATGGGTCAAAATCAAAATATCATCGAGATAAACTAAAACACACATATAGAGGACATCTCGGAAAATATCATTGATGAATTCCTGAAATACTGCGGGAGCGTTACACAGTCCGAAGGGCATCACTAGGTATTTGTAGTGCCCATCGCGGGTGTTAAATGCCGTCTTCCATTCGTCACCCTAGGCGAATCCGGATTAGGTTATAAGTCCCCCGCAGATCTAGCTTAGAAAAAATCTTGGCTCCTCTCCAAATTCTCCTTGATATAGGCTGACATAGATAAAGTCTCTGGCAAGGAGAGAGGATATACTCATCCACGGGGAAGAGAAGCATTAGGAACCAGTTCAATGGGACAGTCATAATTCCAATGTGGAGGCAACGTCTGCAAAACTGGCATACCGAGATGGTAGACCGGAGAGTGACTGAGGCAAACGGGGCATAACAGGACAGACTTGTGACAGGCAATGGCTATGGCATCTGGAACCCCATTGAAGAACTTCTCCGGAACTCCAGTCAAGAACCGGGGGGTGTAAGCGGAACCATGGCAGACCCAGCAGGATAGGATTGATAGCCTTAGGTAGTACCAGGAAGGTGATCTGTTCTGAGTGAAGAGCTCCGACCCGTAGTGTCAACGGCTCCGTGATGAGCATAATCAGATCGGGCAATGGTAGACCATTCACAGAGGCAACAGCCAGGGGTCTCTCCAGACGGACTGTGGGTAGACATAAACGATTTACTAGATCCTGCTGGATGAAATTAGCAGCCGCTCCAGAGTCAAGATAGGCGGAGGAAGGATGTAACGTCTCTCCGGAGACGATGGCCACAGGAATCGATAATTATGAGAGGTTTTAAAGTTTGGAGACGTTCGACCTAGAGTTGCCTCTCCAACCAACCCTAGGTACTGGAGTTTCCCGATTTCAGTGGGCATTGGCGCACAAAATGACCTTTAAGGCCACAATACATACATAGCCCAGAGGAGTGTCTGCGCTGCTTCTCCTGTTCAGACAACCGGACTCTGTCTACCTGCATGGGTTCCTCAGGTAGTGCACAAGGGGAAGGCAATAGTGGTTTCTGGACCGAGGGTGCTGGACTGTTGACCCGGCTCTCCTGTCGAACCTCTTGAGTGCGCTCCCGGATTCTCATATCAACCCGGGTGGCTAACAGGATGAGGGCATCCAAGGTAGAAGGAAGGTCGCGGGCTGCCAGTTCGTCCTTGATGTGAGAGGACAGACCCTGCCAGAAAGTCGCCACCAGTGCCTCATTGTTCCATGCCAGCTCGGCTGTTAGGGTACGGAAGGAGATAGCATACTCCCCTACTGTGGAACCCTCTTGCTTGAGGGTCAACAGAGTGGCTGCGGCAGTGGATGTTCGACCCGGCTCCTCGAACACAGCACAAAAGGACTGCAGGAACAAGGCTAGGTCCGAGGATACAGGTCCTTGTTGCTCAAAGATTGCGTTCGCCCATGCGAGGGCCTTACCAGCGAGGAGGGAGATAATAAACGCCACTTTGGCCTCCTCGGAGGGGAAGAGATGAGCCCGTAGCCTAAAATGAACCATGCATTGGTTAATAAATCCTCTACATGTTCTGGGATTACCGTCGTAGCGAGGAGGAAAAGGCAGAGGAACTGTGGATCCGAAACAAACAGGAGGAGCAACGGGCAGTGGCACAGCAACAGCTTCAGGAGGAAGAACCGGAGGTGGAACAGTGAGCAGATCCAGACGGACCAGGATAGAATTCGCAGCCTCAAGGAGTTGATCCTGACGTGTGCGTAGGTCATGCGTCTCCGTCTGTATCTTCTGGACTGCAGTCTTGGGCTGGCCAGCGGGTTCCATGGCCTGAGCGTACTGTCACGGTCACAGGTTATGTGGACCCACTAGGCCGCTCCGCCATAGCGTAGTGGCAGCTGACCAGGTCACAGTCTATATGAAGGTCAATTATCGATAGTAACGCTCTGGTACCTGAACTAGTCCAGACCGTGGCTGTGGCTTCAGCACGTATGGATGCTAGTGCAGCAGGTAGCGCCAGACAGGGCGGGCAGTATCCGATATGGCAGAAGACACTGGACGTGGCAGAAGACACTGGACGTGGCAGAACACACTGGACGTGTCAAACGACACTGGACGTGGCAGAAGACACTGGACGTGGCAAACGACAGCAGGTGCAGTAGACATGACTCCAACACTGGTAGGCACAGGGACAAGAACAGTACGGGACACAGGAACAGGTAACAGGGCACGGGTAACAACTGGAACGGGAAACACTAAGGGACCATTTGCAAGACAGACTGGGATAAACTAACCACCCTCAGGCAAGGATCAGAAGGCCTGGGGCCTTCTTATAGATCAGGAAATCATGGCAGTTGATCATGATGATGATTTCCTTTGTGCGCACGCTGTGGCTGCGGGACACAGCAGAACGGAGCGGAAGTGAGCGCTGGCATCTCCTAGGATGGAGATGGGGACCAGCGCTTACGGATCCATGGCTGCGGGCATCGGAAGGTGAGTAAACCCGACGGCCCATGGCCATGGACACTACGGAAGGGCTCCTACTTGGAGCTTCAGTGTCTTGGTCACAGCGACAATAGGGTCAAGCAGAGGTTCACTGAGGCAACCATCAACGGCCTCTCCAGAGGGGTTGTGGGCAACTGGAGAAGTTCCACTAGGTCTCTCTGAATGAAATTGGCTGCGGATCCTGAGTCCAGATAGGCAGAGACCCGATGAGTCTTTTTGCCGGACACTATGGTCACAGGGATGGATAATTTAGAAGAAAGACCCTCTTCACCCAAGGTTGGCTCTTCAACCAACCCTAGGCTCTGGGGCTTTTGGGGGCACAGACGCACAAAATGGCCTCCGAGGCTGCAGTATAGACAGAGTCCCGAGATGCGTCTGCTTTGTCTCTCCAGGGTAGACGGCTTGAGATGGTCCGTCTTCAAAGACTCCTTTGGAGGAACATCTGATGAGGACAGCAGTGGTTGCTGCAAAGTAGGAACGAGCCTAGGGTGTCCTCTCTCCCGGCGAGCCTCTTGGAGCTGTTCTCGGATCCTTATGTCAATCCGGGCGGCCAGAAGGATGAGGTCATCCACGGTAGATGGCAGATCTTGGGTGGCAAGCTCGTCCTTAATCTCGGGAGACAGTCCCTGCCAGAATGTAGCCACCAAGGCCTCATTGTTACACAACAATTCCCCCGCCAGGGTGCGGAAGTGGATGGTGTATTCGCCCACGGAAGTGTCTCCCTGGCGTAGGTTCAGCAAGGAGGCAGCTGCCGACGAGACTCATCCAGGCTCCTCAAGCACTGTGCGAAATGTCCGTAGGACCCCCTGGAAGTCACGGGTCTCTGGTCCTTCAGTAGAGAATTACCACAGCACTGGATCACCAGGAGGGTGCACGCCACAGAAGCTGGTCCACGGTCCTCAATATCAGGCAAACAAGAATGGACATGGAGGCAGCAGTTCCAAAAATGTAACAGCCTTTAATCACCCATGCAACTCTCCCAGATAGGGTTTGCCCATGCTAGAGCCCTGCCAGTGAGGAGAGAGACTATGAAAGTGACCCTTGCGCCATCAGTCGAGAATGCCCTTGCATACAGGCTAAAGTGAATTTGGCACTGGTTCAAAAATCCCCTGCAGGTCTTCGCGTCTCCATCATAGCGATAATTAGTGGCAAAGAAAATCGGGTATCAGCACTGCCAGGAGGTGTAGTAGGAGGGTCTGTATTGCCAGGAGGTGTAGTATGAGGAACAGCAGCTTGCACATCCAGCCGATGTGAAATAGTGTTCAATGCCTGGAGGAGTTGGTCCTGTCGAGACCAGAGATCTAGCCTAACCGCCCGCATCACTTGTGACGTTGTCATGGTCTTGGATTGATCAGCGGGGTCCATGGCCTGAGCGTACTGTCACATAGGTAGCTTCAGACAGTAGTAAGACGGGCTCGGATGGGACTAGGCAGCAGGCAGGAACCAGGCATGGTGTAGCAGGACAGGCATGGTACACGTGGCGGCCCGCGGCCATGGGCATTACAGTAACATCTGATATGGCAATGTAGTAACATTTCAATGTCCAGTAGGAACTCAAATGGATGCTGGCTTCTTTAGATTAAAGAAGGATTATTGTGTGTGTACACACAGCTCTGTATTTCTATTCAGAACTGATATCATTATTAATTACAGAAGTTTATATAGCCTGTGTGTGTGTGTGTGTGTGTGTGTGTGTGTGTGTGTGTATGCACCAGGAAACAATATTCACATCACATGACAGTGAAATTTATACAACATAGAACAGAAAAAAGGCACCAGAGGTAGACTTAAAAAAACACAGTGAATTAGGTGAAAGCATTAGGCGAAAGAAGGGAAAAATGTCACCAACATATCACAGAGTAAGAAGAAATCAGCCAGAGTTGTCTCTCAGAAATTGACATCAGGCCACTCCTGGGTCTCCATAGACAGTGATCCTGCTATTTTCGGTCACTTTGCACATAAAGGGGTTGAAATCGTATATCATGATCATGCAGATGGTGGCAGATCGGTGTAAACGCCTTCCAGTTTAAGAAGACTGTTGAGGAGAAGTCCTGAAAAATAAGGATTTTTGATCTTCTGACCTGTAGTGTGTCGGTCTGCCTATGCGCCCATAGAATGCGTTCTTTAATAGCCCAGTTGAGGTACTTTGCTATGACTGGGTGAGATCTGCTGTCCCTCTTCCCCAGCGGAGGACCAATCCTATGCGTCCTTTCAATAGTGAGTGGATCCGGAGGAAAATCTATCTGAAGAGCATACGGAACGTCTTTCACCAGGATCTGTAGAAGATCCTCGCCCACAACATTCTGAGAGATTCCCACGAAGTTTGCGTCGGTTCCTCTTTTTTTTTTTTTTTATCAAATCCGTTTTTATTAAACAATAAGTACAAGAAATAGCATTACAAAATGGCATATGACAATAGTGTACCAACAATACATGTTTTGGTAACAGAGAATATGACAAGTACAATGTATATATAAATATACCTTCTAACCATAGTACAATAGCAGAAATTACAATTCAATTTTTGAAAAGGAGATGTACACTGTTTTCCAAAAATATTTCAAGCCATCACTGCTTTCCTCAATTTAGTACACCACTATATCAAATGAACGTTGCTATCCGAAAGGAGTACTTTTAAACTGAAAAAAAAAAATACTAATAATATACAAACAATGACTCATAACAATATGAGTAATAGAGAAAGGGGAGCAGAGAATAAGACAGAAGGGGGAAGGATGGAAGAGGGTGGGAGATACCTAGTAATAGAAGTTAACGACGTGGCAAGCTAAGATGTAGTTCTAATTAAATTATCCCTTTTTTGTATCCAAGGTGACCACATCTTTATAAACGAGTCATAAGTATCATCTGCGCTGTTGGTCAATTCTTCCAAGCGATATATTTATTTCACTTTATCAACCCATTGGCTCGTGGTAGGAGGTGCTATTTGTAACCAGTGCACAGGTATTAATGTTTTTGCCGCTGCAAGTAAGTGTGTGTATAAACTTTTCCTGGATAGGACTATATCAGGTGAAGGAAGCGCTAAAGCGATGATCGCTATGGTCAACTTGATATGTGTACCACAAACTGTATTGATATAAGTTTCAATCTGTGTCAAAAAGGCTTTTATTAGTGAACAATTCCACCAAGTGTGAGAAAAAGAGCCTACTTGAGACTTACATCTCTAGCAGAGATCAGAGTCCGCTAATCCCATTCTGTAAAGAGCTACTGGAGTTTTATACCATGTAGTAAGCAATTTATAATGATTTTCCTGCAATTTTACGCACCTTGAAAATCCATGAGAATGAGCCAAGACAAAGTTTCTCTCCTGCTCAGACAACTGTAGCCCGAGCTCCAACTCCCATGAAGGCGAAGTCATGTCAGGTGCCAAAAGTTGGGCATAAATACTCGAAAGTTTGTGTTTCCTCAACTTATGTGTAGCCAGGTACTTTTCGAACCATGTAAGTTCTCTATTTATCGTGTGTTTTGCTAAAATTTGTGAGCAAGCGACTTGTATACTGTGCAATTCAAGAAAATTAAGCTTCGGGGCAGAGGACGGCATCAGAGACTGGATCTCCCCCCGCTATAGGTATCCTGTTCCCTGACATCAATTCCACAATCCGTACACTAGAAAAACGTTTCCAGGGATCTGGCCCAGAGTTGATTGTAAATGATAATAATTTCGGCAAAGCCGCCGCCGGTGTCAAGGGTGACGGTTGAGGAACTACTTTATTTGTTAGTCCACATTTTGCCCATACACCTAGAGTTACATAGTTACATAGTTAGTACGGCTGAAAAAAGACACATGTCCATCAAGTTCAACCAAGGGATGGGAAAAGGGAAGGAAAAATTTCTACACATAGGAGCTAATATTTTTTTGTTCTAGGAAATTATCTAACCCTTTTTTAAAGCCATCTACTGTCCCTGCTGTGACCAGCTCCTGCTGTAGGCTATTCCATAGATTCACAGTTCTCACGGTAAAGAAGGCTTGTCGCCTCTGCAGCTTAAACCTTTTTTTATCCAGACGGAGGGAGTGCCCCCTTGTTTTTTGAGGGGGTTTTACAAGGAACAGGATTTCACCATATTTTTTGTATGTGCCATTAATATATTTATATAAGTTAATCATGTCCCCCCTTAGTCGTCTTTTTTCAAGGCTAAATAGGTTTAGTTCTTTCAATCTTTCCTCATAACTTAAATTCCCCATGCCCCTAATTAGCTTCGTTGCTCTTCTTTGTATTTTTTCCAACTCCAGGGCATCCTTTCTATGAACTGGAGCCCAGAACTGAACTGCATATTCTAGATGAGGCCTCACTAATGCTTTGTAAAGTGGCAATATTACATCCCTGTCCCGTGAGTCCATGCCTCTTTTAATACACGACAATATCCTGCTGGCCTTTGAAGCAGCTGATTGACACAGCATGCTGTTATTGAGTTTATGATTTACAAGTACACCCAGATCCTTCTCAACAAGTGAATCCGCCCGTCTAGCTCCCCCTAGGACATATGATGCATGCAGGTTGTTGATACCCAGATGCATAACTTTACATTTATCTACATTAAACTTCATCTGCCAAGTGGACGCCCAAACACTTAGTTTGTTTAAATCTGCCTGCAATTCATGAACATCTTCCATAGACTGAACTATATTACATAGCTTGGTGTCATCTGCAAAAATAGAAATAGTGCTATTAATCCCACCTTCTATATCATTAATAAATAAGTTGAATAATAGTGGTCCCAGCACTGAACCCTGGGGTACACCATTTATTACCAGGGACCATTCAGAGTAGGAATCATTGACCACAACTCTCTGGATACGGTCCTTGAGCCAATTCTCAATCCAATTACAAACTATATTTTCTAAACCTATAGTCCTTAATTTACCCGTTAAGCGTCTATGGGGGACAGTGTCAAATGCCTTTGCAAAGTCCAAAAACACTAAATCCACAGCGGCCCCTCTGTCTAGACTTCTGCTCACCTCTTCATAAAAACAGATTAGGTTAGTTTGACAACTTCTGTCCTTAGTAAAACCGTGCTGGCCTACCTTTTAATAGTGGATGGGATGTAGACCCGATGTCTTGTTGCGTTGGCACCCATAGTTGAGCATAAAAATTTTCCACAGAGTGTAAGCATGATTGATCAAACCCCTCTGGATCCCCCACAACTGAAGCCATATCTAACCATCTCTGTAAGTGAATAGCTTTATAATAACTCTCTATGCTAGGAAGTCCAAGGCCTCCATAACGCTTTCCCTTCGAGAGTAGATGGTACGAAATACGTGGTCTTCTCTGTTTCCACAAGAATGCGGAAAAAAGGGATTGAACTTTCTGAAAAAAAGATTAGGCAAATAAATGGGAACCATAATCATAGTGTACAGTAGTACTGGGAGTACATATGTCTGAAGCAGACTCTTCCATCCTATCCATGAAATATAAGAAGCTAGTAAACCCTTAATCTTTTTGAGGAGAGGTATGTAGTTTAAAGCGTATAAGGAGCGTAGATCTTTAGGTAATTGAATACCAAGATATTTTACTGAATGGGAAGGACATGTAAATTCAGAATTAACTTCTAGTATTCTCGCTTGTTTTGGCGGTAGGGATATATTAAGACTATCAGACTTAGTATAATTTACTTTAAAATTAGAAATAAGGCCATATTTGCAAAATATATCTAGAATAAATGGAAGAGCATATACTGGGTTCGTAATGGTAAGTAACATATCATCAGCAAAGGCATGCACCAAATGTGGTCGTGAGTTTACAGATATACCCCTAATGCGCTCATCCTGTCTCAGTGTCTGCAAAAGGGTTTCTAATGTCAATATGAACAGAGTGGGTGAGAGGGGACATCCCTGCCTTGTGCCATTACTAATAGAGGAGGGAGACAAAACCCCCATTCACCCTGATCCTAGCTGAGGGTTTGCTATACAAAGTGAAGATAGCTTTTATAAAACTGTCTGGAAATGTAAATTTAGCTAGAGTGGATGCCATGAAATCCCATGCCACCCAATCAAAAGCCTTTTCTGCGTCCGTACTCACAAGAACCATAGGTATCTTAGTCATGTGCTTTCTGAATGTAGTTCATCAGGCGAATTAAATGATGTCTTCCCTCCCTCCCTGGCACGAATCCCTGTTGGTCTGGGAGGAGAAGGATCTCAGGATGTTGGACACTTCTTCAAGTGTAATAAGTTTCATGAGATCCTCAGCCTCTTGGTCAGAAAGTGTCGGCAGCATTAATGGATCTAAAAAATCCTGAATTTGTTTTTGTCTTGAACCACTCGATGTATGGGGGGGGGGGGGGGGGGGAAGCAGTGGAATGGAATATTGTACAACCCCGAATAAGCTTCTGCAATATCCGTGCATTTATTACCAGTTGAATTTCAGATGGCATTAATAAAATATTTTTCTTTTCTCTTTTTAATAAGCGCTGACATTAGTTTTCCGCCTTTATCACCATGTGCATAGAGCTTCTGACGATAGTACATTAGATTCGCTGCACACTTTTTATTCAAAGCATCTTTTAACTTGGTTCTAAGAATGGTTAACTCAGTCTGTAAGGCTGTATTGGAAGAAAGTTTATGCAATTTTTCAGAGGCTGTGATTTGTAAGAGTAAGGCTGGGTTCACACGACCTATTTTCAGGCGTAAACGAGGCGTATTATGTCTCGATTTACGCCTGAAAATAGGGCTACAATACGTCGGCAAACATCTGCCCATTCATTTGAATGGGTTTGCCGACGTATTGTGCAGACGACCTGTAATTTACGCGTCGTCGTTTGACAGCTCAAGATTTACGAGCGTCACAGACGCCTCGCATAATACAAGGAGGAGCTTTTACGGCTGAAACGAGGCAGCTGTTTTCTCCTGAAAACAGTCTGTCATTTGAGCCGTAAAAGCCTCTCATCGTGTGCACATACCCTTAAGACGACTCTATCTTTCTTTACACTTGTGCCTAAAGATATTAAGATACCCCATATATATGTTTTATGGACTTTCCACACTATAGTTGCGGATACCCCTTCTGTAACATTCACCTCAAAATACGATTGTAAAGAATCTTTCAAGGACTTAACCTGCTCTGGGTGATCCAGAAGGGTGCGTCGGTCCCTCTTTTTGAGGCCGAGCTACCAGATTATCTAGGTCAGACAATAAGGAATCACAAGCAAGTACACTATTCTCCAGAGCCACTATGTTTTGCACATTAGTGGTGATTTGCGCCAATGCCGAGTTGATAGAGGCATGAATTAAATCCATCCGTTACCGACCGTCAGCTGTTTATATATGTCTGGCGGTTGGGGTCCTTAAAAGCCGCGCCATAGACTATTTATGACACGGGTTTTAGCTTGCTTCCCGACCGATCGGGAAGCTGAATATCGGGTACCCTGCAGTCAATGACTCCCGGGGACCCTGAGGAGAAGATAGAAGCAGCTTTTGCTCAATGAGCGCTGTGTATATGAATACCGCTGCCTCTATTGGTCAGGGTGATCATGTGACTGGTCACATGATTGTCGAGTGCGGTTATTGGCAGGCTGCTGCTGGGTCTTACTGCTGGGTCTTACTGCTGTGCAGCCCCAGTTACAGTGGAAAAACAAGATGAAAAGATAAAGTCCCACAAAGGTATTTTCTGACCTTTGAGGGACAGACCATAATAATAAAAAAATAAAAATAAAATAAAGTGCAAAAAAATTAATAGATACACATAAAATACCCACCCAAATAAATGTCGTCCCCCCGCCAAGTATTGTCGTAACGCTAGCCCTGACGCAATTACCCTAAAATAGACATATAATATATCTAAATTTACTGTAGACAATGACTATCAAAAATAAAAGGTCTATTTTAGGGGAAAACTATATTATTACCAGAAAAAAATAGCTAATATGTAAAAAAAAAAAATATTTTTACTATAATTTTCTAACTTTAAGCCTAGAATTTCTAAAATAGCAAAAAGTATGTGTATAAAAATTATATAAAAAAAGAAACCTGCATTGTCTATGAAAAAACATTGAAAAATCGTTGCTAGCCCAACAAATAAAAAAGTTATAGCAGTTTAACTAACGCGGGCTAAAAATGCCTAAACGGTGTCTGGTCCTGAAGGCTCAAAATAGCCCGGTGCTAAACCGGTTAATAGGCAAGACACTTCTTCCGCCACCACAGTAGCATGTTGTTGATCCATAATTGGAGTAGTCCTAGGACTATCCGGGAGCGACAAATTCTGTGGAGTAATGTTCCCATTATGGGTGAGGTCTGGTGACTGCGGGTAAGCAGTTGAAGCAGATGGAGTCAGTGAGGGTCTAGGTACCTGTTTATCCTTGCCAGTTTTCCCTATGGACAGTGTGGAGCGCATAGTCCTATTCCCCTGAGACTGGAGAGTCAAACATTGAGGCTTAGTGAACTTGTTGAGAAATGTGTCCTTCACCATAGCAGAGGGAGGGGTAGAAGGACTAAGGAGCAAGGGATATGCAGACTCATACAGAGTCAGATAGAATGCCTTTTAGCGGCAATAGCAATCAGTCAGATCTTGTAAGTAGAGACAGCAATAATGACCAGAGACTGGGAGATGAAGAACAAGTATAATGACCTGAGGTGATTGTAGGTCAGCAGGCAAAAATTTCAGGAGTCCGAATAACCATAAAAGCGTCCACAAGACTATGTGGACGTTCTGATTTTACAAAAAATCCAGCAGAGATACAAACTTCCAGAAAGTGTGCAGCGAAGGTATTTGTAATTCAACATAAAGTATTAAAATTGTCCATTAGGTGGCAGTAGTATATATAAGTATTCAGCAAAAGTCTCATAAATAAATGGTGCTACAAAAAAATGAAAAGGGCAATACATTGATTATTTTGTTAGATAAGGAGAAAAAAAAGAAAGGCGCTTCATGTGTGGGGACC
Source organism: Rhinoderma darwinii (assembly GCF_050947455.1). Taxonomy (NCBI): domain Eukaryota; kingdom Metazoa; phylum Chordata; class Amphibia; order Anura; family Rhinodermatidae; genus Rhinoderma; species Rhinoderma darwinii. The sequence goes on along the minus strand of NC_134692.1, from coordinate 87,073,979 downwards.
TTAGGTTACTTGGGGGGGGGGGGGTGAAGCACAACTACTCAATGCGTGTTATAGTCCATGTATCCCATCCACGGTGCTGTCAGCCTTGAGTTGTTCCCGGGTCTCTCGAAGGTAGACGGTAATTCAATAGGATTAACAAGGTATAAAAGTGAGTAGTTAGGCCTCATGCACACGACCGTATTTTTTCCCACCCGTAAATACTGGCGTAAATACGGGTCCGGTGTCACACGTATTCGACCCATTTTGCACCAGTATTTACGAACCCGTGCCCGTAAATATGGGTCCGGTGTCACCCGTATTCCACCCGTATTTACGGGCACGTTTTTGGCGGCAAAATAGCACTGCTCTAATCGGCAGCCCCTTCTCTCTATCAGTGCAGGATAGAGAGAAGGGACAGCCCTTTCTGTAATAAAAGTTAAAGAAATTCATACTTACCCGGCCGTTGTCTTGGTGACGCGTCCCTCTCTTCACATCCAGCCCGACATCCCTGGATGACGCGGCAGTCCATGTGACCGCTGCAGCCTGTGATTGACCTGTGATTGGCTGCAGCGGTCACATGGCCTGAAACGTCATCCAGGACGTCGGGCCGGATGTCGAGAGGGACGCGTCACCAAGGCAACGAGCGGGAGACCGGACTGGAGGAAGCAGGAAGTTCTCGTTAAGTATGAACGTCTTTTATTTTTATTTTTTACAGGTTTATACTGATCGGTAGTCACTGTCCAGGGTGCTGAAAGAGTTACTGCCGATTAGTTAACTCTTTCAGCTCCCTGGACAGTGACTATTTACTGACGTCGCTTAGCAACGCTGCCGTAATGACGGGCGCACACATGTATCCACCCGTCATTACGAGAGCTCCATAGACTTCTATGGACTGTTCGTGCCGTTATTACGGCCTGAAATAGGACATGTTCTATCTTTTTCAACGGCACGGGCACCTTCCCATGAGAAGACGGGAAGGCACCCGTCGCCAATAGAAGTCTATGAGCCCGTTATTACGGGTCGTAATTACGACCCGTAATAACGGGAGTTTTTACGGTCGTGTGCATGAGGCCTTACTCTGAGACTCTCTGTGGCATTATTCCTCAGGGAAAATGAAAAGGCTCTTTTGTCTTCATGTATAAAAGAGTTTTATTGCATAAAAAGTAGTTGCAGTGCACAAGATTATGCGTTTCGAGCCCGGACCGGGCTCTTCATCAGATACAAACACAGTGTATCCCCCATAAAGCCCCTGTAGATTGTGCCATACAGCCCCTCTTGTAGACAGTGCTATACAGCCCTCCTGCAGTGTCACACCCCCTCTTTTATATGGTGTCACCCATCCCTCCCTGTAGATAGTGCCCCCTACCCCTTGTAGACTGTGCCACACACCTCCCCTTGTATAGTGCCATACAGCCCCCCACCAGCCCCTTGTAGACAGTGCCCCGAAACAAATAAAAAAACATAAAAATAATACTCCCCTGGGCCCCGTCCCAGCATCGCCCATGGGATCCTTGCATAGGCCAGTGTGATCCAGTGATGTCATCACGCTGGCCGAATGCCATGTAGCCTAGTAAATGGCAGAGCAGGCAGATACCTCCTTGCTCTGCCATAGTGTACAATACAATCTGCATCCTAAGGACACAGATACGGTTTAATATAGCGTCACTACAGCTGTAGCAGCCATAGCGGTTGCTAGAGGCGCCACCGGGCATGGGGAAGGCTCCCTCATGCCTCAGGCCCCGTAGAAGCCGCTATGGCTGCTACAGCGGTAGTTTCGTCACTGATCCTATCTATAGGCTGGCTCCACAATGTGTGGCCTATTTTCACCATCTTAGGTAGCACCTATTAGATGGTGCGTTGGTTAGCGACTCACTGTTACCGGACGTTACACCCAGTCTAGAAGGTCGGGTACAATACACCTCAGTGAGAGGAAGTACAGGAGGAAGGGCAGGTGGCGGTCAGATCACTACTAGCACTCCCTGTTGTAGCGTGTGGTGAGCTGGTAGGCCTCAAGATGGCTGACGGGCCCTGAGCTTGCGTGTCGGTTGTATATCCCACCAAGTTTCTGGAGAAGCAAAATATACAGCACCCACTGGGGAGGAATGTGAGAACAGCACTCCCACGGCAGTCAGGGAGCAGATGGGCGGCGGATGATCCCGGTGTTCAGCAGACCCACCACCAGGAGCCGGGAGCCTCGTTAAGATGCGGCCATACACGATTCCCCTACATCCGGAAGTCCACTACAAAGCAGCACTCTCCAGCAGTTAATAAATGGGGTTTCTGCATTGAGGACTCTGCTCTACTACCTCCGTATGCCTTAACCCGTTAGTGACCACTAATATATGTGTTTTTACGGCGACCACTAATGGGCTTTATTCCGATGCAATATCCTTTTTACAGCAGTGCATCTAAATAAAGTAATAGAGCAGGGAGCTGTTAAATCTCTTCTCTCCGCTGCCAGAGGTAGCTGAGGGCTGGGAGCAGCTCTGCTCGAATGGGTGAGATCGATATCAGTTTCGATCTCGCCCATTTAACCTCTTAGATGCGGCGCTCAAGAGCCAGCGCCGCATCTGAGTGGTTTTGGAGAGAGGGAGGGAGCTCTCTCTCATCCCACCGGCACTGTGTCTTTTATGGAAGCTGGGGGGGCCTAATAAAGGCCCCCAGGTCTTCTCCTAGTTATGCTTGCTAGGCCATGGATTGGATGATCGTATAGTGAAGTCCCCTAGTGGGACTAGTAACAAGGTTAAAAAAAAGTTGAATAAAGTAAAAAAAAAATGAAAAGCCCACTTTTTCCCCTTACAAAATGCTCTGTTATTAAAAAAGCAAAATAAAGTAAAGTTACACATATTTGATATCACCGCATCTGTAACGACCCCAACAATAAAGTTATTACATAAAAAAATAAAATAAAAACAATGCAAAAATTGCTGTTTTCTTTGAATCCTGCCTTAAATTTTTTTTTATAAAAAGTGATCAAAAAGTCGCATCTACTCCAAATCAATAAAAACTACAAGTTGTCCCGCGAAAAAAAAACCCTCATTCAACTGCATCGGCGGAACAATAAAAAAGTTATGGCTCTTCAAATATGGAGGCACAAAAACAAATAGATTTGAAAAAAAAAAGTTTTTTTACTGTGTAAAAGTAGTAAAACATACAAAATCTATATAAATTTGGTATCTTTGCAATTGCATGAACCCGCTGAATAAAGTTATTGTGTTATTTATACCACACAGTAAACGGCGTAAATTTAGGACGCAAAAAAAGTGTGGCGAAATTGCTTTTTTTTTTCTATCCCCACTTCAAAAAAAGTTGATAAAAATGAATCAATAAATTCTATGTACCCCAAAATTGTGCTGTTAAAAAATACAACTTGTCCCGCAAAAAACAAGACCTTATACAGCTATGTCGACGCAAAAATAAAAAAGTTATAGCTCTTTGAATAAGACAGTGGAAAAAAAAAAGTCACAGGTGCGTTTATGTTGTTTATTTAAACCGCAGCAAGTCATTTTTCAATAGAAGTCAATGGTGAAATGTTTGTTTTGAAAAGACTGCTGCTATTATATTACAATGTGTAGTGAATTAGAAAAATCACCAGGCACAGGTGGAAGTAGGAAATCCCTACACATCGGATAGACAGTATTTAGGAGTGGGTCCCTCTAGGATGATGCCACCCCCAGACGAAGGCATTTGCCGAAACGCGCGTTGGGTGCGAGCGTCCCTCCTGTGTGCGACCATGTCCTTAGGTATGTAACCATTCTCCACATTTGTCAGTTATTCTACATTGGCAGTTCTGACAGGATTCAGCCCTCTGCAGTACATTATCATCAGTTTTTCATTGTTGTGTTTTTGGCATATTCATTAAACATTGTCTGTATTTACTATTGTATATTATTAATTGCCACCTCACATCTAGTTACTATTTGATATATTTTGCATACTGCCTGGCTGTTTCTCTAAGACCTTTTTTATATACCTTATTTGCAATTTTCTACAAATATGTATAAACAATTAATTTTATGCTTTGGTCTAGCATAGGTTGACGCTCACGTATTTTGTGACTCATCTTTTTATTCCATCTTTTTTAATTTGTTTATGTCTTAAACTAATAAAATTTATAAATTTCTATATTTCTACAATTCGTGCCTAAGTTGATCATTCTTTCACTCTATAGTGTTCCCTAGTTGTTTTTGATCAACGCACCAAGGTTTACTTGGTCATTATTATGGATTTTTCATAGTGCCATCAACACAGACTGAAACACTGTATTATAGTTTGATGTTGTACACTGCACTATCTGTATTGAATTAAATCCCTCCGTGGGTATTTTTTGGTTCTCATATTGTAGATTAGTAAAGACTTTATGTAAGTTATAGTTAATGGCTTTACCCGTAATAAATCCTGTCTGGTCTGGATGTATGGTAACCTCAATAACAGAAGCCAAACGATTCGCCAGAACCTTAGCTACCAATTTCATATCACTGTATATCAGGGAAATTGGACAATATGACGAGACAGATAGCGGATACTTATTTTTCTTCAAAATAAGGGTAACTAAGGCAACATTCATAGACTCTGTAAGTGCCCCTGTCTTGAACACATCCTCCATAGTTACTAAGAGTTCAACCAAGATCTGCTCTTTATATCTACAGTAGAATAAAATTCATATGGAATCCCCCCCAAACCAGGGAAATTCTCTCGGGGAGCTTGTTTAATGACTGTTTCTAATTCTTCAGTTGTCAAAGGTAGCTCTAGGGCCAGCCTTTAAGCCTATGAAATTCTAGGAAACTCTACCTTATCCAAATATAACTCCACCAGATCCAGAGTGCATGCATCAACAGATGCATATATATTTCTTTATAGAATGAGGCAAGTTCCTCTGCTATTCGTGCAGGATTTGTAAAAATCTCCCACAAGCCCTTTTGATCATTACTATATCTGAATGCCCACTCTGATTTTTTACATATTATGATAGAAATTTTCCAACTGTGCCCCCTTCCAAATAGTATTCCCCTGATATAACCAAATATTTTCTCCGCAGCTCCCTGCCTTAGAAAATCCTCGTAATGTTTTTGAGATGCCTGCCCTACCGTTGCCGCTTCTTCTGTCGGAAAAAGTATATATTCCTCCTCCACTCTATTCAGATCCTGCCTTAAGGAGTCCACCACCTGTCTCTCTCTCGCCTATTTTCTCGACACTTCTCTTTTTATAAAAGCCTCTCACATTTAAATGTGTCCCAGATCACTCATCTAGATGTAGGTCCCCTATTATTTGAAAAAAAAAACTCCATAAACTGCTCTATAGCTTCATAATCATCCAACAATACCTCATAAATCTGGGCCACGATACCCCTGTGGACCAAAATACTCACTTCTCTGGAATTACATGAGTAAACAGAGTGGTACGTATAGAAGAACCAGTTCCTTTATAGTACACTGGATGTTGCGGGAAGAAGATGGGTCTCCTACAGACAGATTACCGCAGGTAAATAATTTTGTATTCGATTGAACACTGCCAACCTTTTGAGTCTATTACTTAACCACCTAATGTTCCATGATAGAATTCTCATATTTAACCCCTTCCCGCACCTTGACGTAACTGCACGTCGATGTTTGCAGTAACTTCGTGCACCTCGACGTGCAGTTACGTCAGTGCTTTGACAGTTAACCGCCGCATGGTGCTACACCGCAGCGGCGGTTAACTGTGCAGGGTGTCTGCCCTGCATTCCCTGTTGCCGATCAGCGGCCCATCGCCGCTGATTTCGGCAGTTAACCCCTTAATTACGGCGTTCGATTGCGAACGCCACACTTAAGGTGTTTAGCGCAGATTGGCAGCCCCCACGTGAAATCACAGGGGCTGGCGATGGTACCCATGGCAACCGGACACCAGACAATGGCTTCCGGGCTGCCATGTACAGAAACCTATGAGGACCAGCTGGATGGTGGTCGTCGTGGCTTCCTGTCATCAGAGCTGCAAGTCTAAGTGTCTCCTAGTGGGACAAGTAAAAAAAAGAATATGATAAGTCTTTTATTATAGGAAAAAAATGAACACAATTTGGTATCACCGCGTTCGTAACGACCCCCACTATAAAACTATAATATTAATTTTCCCGCACGGTGAACACCGCAAATAAAATAAACGAAAAGCAATGCCAGAATCACTATTTTTTGGTCACCACCCTTCCCAAAATATACAATAAAAAGTGATCAAAAAGTCGCATGTGCGCCAAAATAGTACCAATACAAACTACAACCCATCCCGCAAAAAACAAGACCTTACACAGCTTTTTTGACGGAAAAATAAAAAATGTATGGCTCTCAGAATATGGCAACACAAAAAATCATTTATTTTATAAATAAGATATTTTATTGCGCAAACACTGCAAAATGTAAAAAAAACTATATACATATGGTATCACCGTAATCGTACCGACCCGCAGAATAAAATATAATGGTCATTTATAGCCCAGGGTGAACGCCGTAAAAAAATAAATATAAATCATTGTCAGAATTGATGGTTTTTGGTCACCTTGCTTGCTGAAAAATGGAATAGATAGTGATCAAAAAAAATCGCCTGTAAAAATCACAATATACTGCAATACATTAGTACTGCAGTGTATTCTACCAGTGATCAAATGATAGCTGGTTCAAGTACCCTAGGGGGACTAATAAAATGTGTAAAAGTAAATAGTTATTATTAGTGGAAAAAATGTAATAAATATAAGTCCAAAAATAAACCCTTTTCAAATTTTGTCTCTAATGTAATGTAAAAAAAATTAAAAAATACACAAAATTGGTATCGCTGCATCCGTAAACGTCCAAACTATTACAATATACCATTATTGAACTCGCACGGTGAACGCCTTGAAAAATAAAAAATTTTAAACTGCAAAATCGCTGTTTTTTGGTCACCTTGGCTCTACCAAAAAATGTAATAAAAAGTGCTCAAAAAGTCGTATGTAACAAAAAATGGTACCAATAAAAACTACAGCTTGTCCCGCAAGAAATGAGCCCTCATACCACTCTATTGATGGAAAAAATAAAAAAGTTGTTGCTCTCAGAAACACAAAAAAGAAAAAGCCAAACCTGGATCACATCGGAAAGGGTTAATTACTTTCTAATGAAAAAGCATTTATGACCACATGTGGGGTATAGCCGTACTCGGGAGAAATTGCTTTACAAATGTTGGGGTGCTTTTTCCTCCTCTATCCCTTGTGAAATTGAAAAAATTCTACTTTTTAGTGGAAATAATGTTGATATTAATTTTTACGGCCTAATTTAAATAAATTCTGCAAAAGACGTGTGGGGTCTAAATGCTCACTATACCCCTTAAGTGGTGTAGTTTCCCAAATGGGGTTTCTTTTGGGGGGCTTCCACTGTTTTGGTCCCTCGGGGGCTTTGCAAATTCGACATAACACCCAAAAACTATTCCAGCTAAATTTGAGCTCCAAAAGCCAAATAGCACTCCTTCCCTTCTAAGCCCCGGTGTGTTTCCAAACAGCACTTTATTACCACATATGGGGTATTTACGTAATCGGGAGAAATTTTTTGCCAAATGTTGTGGTACTTTTTCTCCTTTATTCCTTGTAAAAATTAAAAATGTCTACGTTTTTACAGAAAAAAAGTCGATTTTTACCTTTACAGACTAATTCCAATAAAATTCAGCAAAACAACTGTGAGGTCAAAATGCTAACTTTAACCCTAGAAAAATTCCTTGAGGGTTGTAGTTTCCAAAATGCCGTCACTTTTGGGGGGTTTCCACTGTTTTCATCTCTCCAGTGCATTGCAAATGCGACACGGCACTGAAAACTATTCCAGCAAAATCAGAAATCCAAAATCCAAATGGCGCTCCTTCTCTTCTGAGCCCTGCTGTGGGTGCAAACAGCAGTTTTTTTTTTACCACATATGGGCTATCACTATAATCGTAAGAAATTGCTTTCCATATGTTGGGGTGTTTTTTCTACTTTATTCCTTGTAAAAATGTAAAATTTCTAAGTTTTTTCACAAAAAAAGTAGATTTTCATCTTCACATACTAATTCAAATAAATTTAGCAAAAAAACTGTGGGTTCAAAATGCTAACTATACCCCTAGATAAATTCCTTGATGGGTGTAGTTTCCAAAATGGGCGTCCCTTTTGGGGGGTCTTTACTGTTTTGGTACCACAAGACCTATTCAAACCTGACATGGTGCCTAAAATATATTCTAAAAAAAGAAGAAGGTCCCAAAATCCACTAGGTGCTCCTTTGCTTCTGAGGCCTGTGTTTCAGTCCATTACCTCACTAGGACCACATGTGGGTTATTTCTAAAAACTGCAGAATCTGGGCAATAAATATTGAGTTGCATTTCTTGGGTAAAACCTTCTATGGTACAGGAACAAATGTATTACAAATAAATTTTGGCAAAAAAAAATTCACCTCTACTTTGCTGTTTTGAATATGGAGTGATTTATTGGGACTTTCTAATATATAAGGCCCTCAAAGCCACTTCAGAACTGAACTGGTCCCTGAAAAAATAGGCTTTTGAAATTTTCTTGAAAATGTGAGAAATTTCTGCTAAAGTTCTAAGCCTTGCAACGTCATAGAAAAATAAAAGATTGTTCAAAAAACTATGCAAACATAAAGTAGACATATGGGAAATATAAACTAGTAAGTATTTTGTGTGGTATCACTATCTGTTTTACAAGTTGAGACATTTAAATTTAGAAAAATGCAAATGTTTGCTAATTTTCTCTAAATCTTGGTGTTTTTTACAAATAAATATTGAATTTATCGACCAAATTTTTTCCCTAACATACAATTGGCTTCGTCCTGAAGGCCAAAACAGGCTCAGTCCTGAAGGGGTTAACAAAGGAAGAAATAATAAAAGAAACAACAATAAAGAAAAAAAGAACAAAAAAAATAATAATAAAGAAAAAGAAGCCCCAACCCTCCTCCCCTCCCTCGTGCACCAAGCCCAACCTTCCCCCATTCCCCTACAGCCCTGCGGTAGAAAAATAAACATTTTCCAGGGAACTTCCATACCTAGCATTGCTCCTACCCCCCCAACTCCACAACAAAATACCACATCATGTATGTCTACACAGCCTGCCCATTGTAAAGTAAATATGTGCACAATGCTGTGTTTCTACGATAATAAGTATAATTCCATATACGGAAGCAGACTGATTTTCGCACTATATATCGATGTACAAATTTTATCCAGTCTCATATCACACTGAACCTACTCATATAATTTAACTTTCCATTGTGAGGTAGTCATCAAATAGAGGCCCCCATCCTTTTGATCTAATTTGCCCTTAGTGTTTAGCCACCATCAAGCTTAAAAAATAAATAAAAAAATAAAATGATTCCAATTGTGGCATATAGAGTCATCAAAAACGGCTCTCCCAGCTCCTTGCTACATTCTCCAACAAACATTAACCGGGCTAACTCATCACTTATCACAAACCCTTGAAGACTATGCAAACATTATGCAAGAATGTTCTTCAAAACTTGAGATGGGGGAGAAAAAAAATCACGACTCAAGTTATGACTACATAGTTAATATGTGGCTTTGCCATGAAAAACAATGGGTACTTGGACTCTACTTTCTCAAAGCTTGAGGGCAACCCCAAAAAGTCCATACAAAGTGTTTGCCTTTCCAAAAATTAGGGCAGTCCCTTAGAATCCATCCAGGTATTTGCCTCCTCAGCGGAGAAATAAAAACAGGTTCGGCCCTCATATATCACCCGTGATTTTGCCGGAAATAATAGTACTGTAGCTCTGATTTTCTCAGGTGTTTCTTGATTTCCACGAACTTTAGCCTGGTTTTAGAGGTAGCCATTGAATAATCCAGGAATAGCATTATCTGGGCTCCATTTACTATCATATTCTCCCTTGAGTGTGCATTTCTCAAAATGATGTCCCAGTCTCCTGCACATAACAACTTGGCCAAGATAGATGTTGGGGGCTGGTTAGAACGGGACTCTATGAGCCCTTTCCACTGCGAAAGATTTTGACAACGCAACGTCTCCAAACATCTCCAACAGCCAATTAGTGATGTGCCACAGCAATTCTCCCCCTCTATCCCTTCAGGAAATCCCACACAGCAAATATTAGCTCTCCTGGATCTGTCCTCCAAATCCACCAATTTGTCGACAGATTCTCTAAAATTTTTCTCCAGGACAGCAACCTTGGATTTTAAGGTAGTGACTGTATCCTGAAGAGTGTAGACCCTTTCCTCTGCTTCCTCCATCCTCTCCCTTATCTTTGACACATCATGTTTAACCCCTTCGCGCTCAGTTACGTACTATTCCGTCATGGTAACCACATCATTCGCGCTCCATGACGGAATAGTAAATCACGGGAGGAACGTCTTCCCGACACATACAGGAGCTGTGACAGCTGCTGTCTCGTACAGCAGTTGCCGCAGCTCCTATACCGGGGACCGATCGCTGTGTCCCCGATGATTAACCCCTTAAAAGCCACGTTTAATAGCGATCGCAGCGTCTTAGTGGTTAAACCACCATCGACGGCCCGCTACATGATAGCTGGCAGCGATGGTTGCTATGGCAACCGGATGCCTAATAATGGCGTCCGGCTATGCTATCTACGGAAGCCTAGTGGGTCCTGACAAAGTCAGGACCCACTATGCTCGCTGTCAGTGAGTGGCTGACAGCTCGAATACACTGCACTATGCATGTAGTGCAGTGTATTAGAATTGCGATCAGGACCCCTGCCCTCAAGTCCCCTAGTGGGACAGAGTAATAAAGTAAAAAAAGTGGTGTAAAAATAAGAAAATAAAAGTTTTAAAAGTAATAAAAGTAAAAATCCCCCTTTTTCCCTTATCAGTCCTTTATTATTAATAAAAATATATAAACAAATAAACTATAGATAATTGGTATTGCCGCGTCCGTAACGGCCTGAATTACAAAATTATCTCATTATTTATCCCGAACGCCATAAAAAAAAAATAATAATAAACAATACCAGAATCACAATTGTTTGGTCATTTCACCTCCCAAAAAATGGAATAAAAAGAGATCAAAAAGTCGCATGTACCTAAAAATGGTACTGATCGAAACTACAATTCGTTACACAAGAAACAACCCCTCACACGGCTTTCTTGATGGAAAAATAAAAAAGTTATGGCTCTTAGAATAAGGCAACACAAAACACAAAAAGTAAATGATTTTTTACAAAAAGTATTTTATTGTGCAAACGCCATAAGACAAAAAAAACTATAAACATTTGGTATCACCGTATCGACCCGCAAAATAAAGTGAATGTCATTTATAGCGCACGGTGAATACTGTAAAAAAAATTGAATTAAAAACAATAGTAGAATTGCTGTTTTTTAGTCACCATGTCTTTTAAAAATAGAATAAAAACTGATCAAAAACTCGCATGCACCCCATGAAAACTACAATGAATTGCTCAAGGGGTCTAGTTTCCAAACTAGGGTCACTTTTGGGGGGTTTCCACTGTTTTGGCACCACAAGACCTCTTCAAACCGGACATGGTGCCTAATAAAAAGGAGGCCTCAAAATCCACTAGGTGCTCCTTTGCTTCTGAGGCCGGTGCTTTCGTCCATTTTCACAGTAGGGCCACATGTGGGATATTTCTCAAAACTGCAGAATCTGGGCAATAAGTATTTAGTTGCGTTTCTCTTGTAAAACCTTCTGTTTTACTGAAAAAAAATGGAATAAGAAGGATTTTCTGACAAAAAAAAGAAATATGTCAATTTCACCTCTACTTTGCTTTAAATTCTTGTGAAACACCTAAAGGGTTAATAAACGTTCTAAATGCTGTTGTGAATACTTTGAGGGGTCTAGTTTCTTAAATGGTGTGTTTGATAGGGGTTTCTAATATATAGGCCCCTCAAAGCAACTTCGGAACTGAACTGGAGCCTAAAAAATAAATAAATGAGGCAATACTTTGCTTCTTACATTATACTGATAATGAGCAGTGCCCATCCCGAGATGACCCCAGTTTTGACCATTTGTATAAACGGAGACCCCTATTAGACCATTTCAGTTGCCGGTTTGCCCAAGCATACACCCCCGAGAAGTATATTTCTATTGATGGGTCCTTGGTACATTTTAAAGAGAGGTTTCAATTCTGCCATTACCTGCGAGTAAGAGGGCAAGGTATGGTGTGAAGATGTATAAGCTGTGCGAGAGTGCATCAGGGTATACCTACAAATTTAGAATATATAAAGGGAAGGACACCAGTATTCAGCCACCAGAATGCCCCCCCCTTACTGGGAGTTAATGCAAAAATTGTGTTGGATTTGTTGCACCCACTGCTGGACCAGGGTTACCAAATCTAACCTGGATAATTTTTATACCAGCGTCCCACTCCAAGTGCCTCGCTTCCAGAAGTACTGCGGCATGCGGCACTGCTAGAAGAAATCTGAGAGGCCTCCCTAAGACTCTGCTTGGGCAAACACACAGAAGGGGTGAGAGCAGGGCACATTCTAGCAGCAACATATTGTGTGTCAAGTACAAGGACAAGAGAGATGTCCTTGTATTGACAACAATACATGGCCACACCAGTACCCATGTACCAGTACGAGGTACCAGTACGGAGACCCCCCAAACCAGACTGCATCCTGGACTACAATAGGTACATCATGGGACGGGTAGACTTGTCAGATCAAGTCCTGAAGCCCTACAGTGCCATGTGGTGTGGTATAAGTAGCTGGCTGTGTACATCATACAGATGGCAATGTACAATTCGTACGTGTTACGTCGATGTGCAGGCCAGAGGGGAACTTTCCTAGAATTTCAAGAGGTGGTTATCACGAACCTAATCTTTAGGGACCAAGAAGGGGGGGCACCCAGTACTTCTGGATGCGAGGCCACACGCATAGTACCAGGGCAACACTTTCCAGGAGAAGTTCCCCAAACTGGCAAGAAGGGAAAAAGTCAAAAGAGGTGCAAAGTCTGCTATAAGAGGGGGATAAGGAAGGACACAATACGAAAAACCAGGGCTCTGTATGAAAGAATGTTTTAAAATGTATCATACATCCCTTGATTTTTAATCTACCCCAGTTTTACTCACCCTGATGCACTCCGCACATCTTATCCCCCTCATCTTTCCCTTCTGAGCCCTGCTGTGTGCCCAGGCAGCTGTTAACAGCCACATGTAGGGTATTGCCATACTCGGGAGAACCCACTTTACAGTTTATGGGGTGTATGTCCCAGGTGGCACATGCTGGGCACAATATATCGGACACTGAATTGGCATATATGTATAGAAAATTGCAAATCTCACTCTGCACCATCTGCTGCGCATTATCTTTTACACAATACCTGTGGGGGCAAAATGCTGACTACACCTCTAGATAAATCCCTTAAGGGTTGTAGTTTTTAAAACGGGGTCACTTCTCGGGGGTTTCAACTGTACTTGTATCTCAGGGGCTTCTGCATACATGACTTAGCACCAGAAAATCCCCAGTAGGCCAAATGGTGGTCCTTTCCTTCTGAGCCCTCCCATGGGCCCAAACGGTAGTTTATCACCACAAATGGGATATTTCCGCACTCAGTACAAATTGGGCAACAAAATGGGGTATTTTATTCCTTGTGAAAAGAAGAAATTTTGAGCCAAAACTACATCTTAATGGAAATAAATTATATATTTTTTTAATTCACAGCCCAACTCAAATAAATTCTGTGAAAAAACTGTGAGGTCTAAATGGTCACAACCCCCCGTAAATTAATTCCTTGAGGGGTGTAGTTTCCAAAATGGGGTCGCTTCTGTGGGTTTTTATTGCTTTGATAACTCTGAGGCTCTGCAAATGCGACATGGCATCCGAAAACCAATCCAGCAAAATCTGGACTCCAAAGAACACATATCGCTCCTTTCCTTCTGAGCCCTCCCTTGGGCCCAAACGGCAGTTGATCACCACAAATTGGATATTGCTGCACTCAGGAGACATTGGGAAACAAAATGGGGTATTTTTTATTCCCTGTGAAAAGAAGACATTTTTTTCAAAAATTACATCTTATTGGAAAAAATTACTTTTTTTTTATTTCACAGCCCAATTCAAATACGTACTGTGAAAAAACTGTGGGGTCAAAATGGTAACAACAACCATAAATAAATTCCTTGAGGGGTGTAGTTTCCAAAATGGTCACTTTTAGGGGATTCCTACTGTTTTGGCACCTCAATACCTCTACAAACCTGGCATGCTGCCTAAAATATATTCTAATTAAAAAAAATAAGCCCCAAAATGCACTAGGTGCTTATTTGCTTCTGGGGCTTGTGTTTTAGTCCACGAGAACAATAGAGCCACATGTGGGACATTTCTGAAAACTGCAGAATCTGGACAATACATATTTAGTAGTGTTTCTCTGGTCAAATCTTCTGTGTTACAGAAAGAAATTGAATAAAATTGAAAATCAGCAAGAAAAATGAAATTTGCAAATTTCACCTCCACTTTGCTTTAATTCCTGTGAAATGCCTAAATGGTTTCAATTTTTTTTTCTAAATGCTGTTTTGAATACTTTGAGGGGTCTAATTTTTAAAATGGGGTGTTTTATGGGGGTTTCTAATACATAGGCCCCTCAAAGCCACTTCAGAACTAAACAGGTACCTTAAAAAAAAAAGGCTTTTGAAATTTTCTTAAAAATATGAGAAATTGCGGTTTATGTTCTAAGCCTTGTAACATCCAAGAAAAATAAAAAAAATTTCCAAAAACAATGCCAATCTAAATTATACATATGGGAAATGAGAGCTAGTAACTATTTTGGGTGGTATAACCATCTATTTTACAAGCAGATGCATTTAAATGCAGAAAAATTCTATTTTTTCTAAATTTTCTCAAAATTTTGCAATTTTTCACAAACACTGAATATATTGACCAAATTTTACCACTAACCTAAAGCCCAATGTCTCAAGAGAAAACAATCTCAGAATCGCTTGGATAGATTTAAGCATTCCGAAGTTATTACCACATAAAGTGAAATATGTCAGATTCCAAAAATGGGCTCTGAGCCTTAAGGCCAAAACAAGGCTGCATCCTTAAGGGGTTAATGAGACACGCGTTCGCCTGTACTAACCCTATTTGACAGTCAATCCCGCCTTATATCCCTGTGTCTGCAGAATTGCCTTCATGGTGGGAGTCTTAGACAAAGGACCATGACTCTCACCCTCTCCATGGAGATTCCTTGACTCCTCTTCTACTAAAATATACTGCTCATTTAAGTTGCTCTATTTTACTCTGGAGGACATGGGCAGGGGAGGATAGCAATTTATCCATCTTGGAGGATGCCATTTTACCACCAGAACCCCCACTATATCGTTTGTTTGCAGGAGCATTGTCCTTGACCTGTTTTTTTGGAGGCATGACGCAATCGGATATATAACAGTTGTTAACGGCTCCAACTAGCGTCAACTCCCGACTCCGAAAGAGAACACTTTAGACAACTTCAGATAACTCTCAATTAGTTAATCACATCCAACATACCCTAAAAGGGCAGTACCAGAACGATCAACCTGAGAACCTTTCACTGGTTAATCGCACAGGTTTATACAGATTTACAAACACAGAATGCTTTCACCCAATCCTGGACTTGAATCCTAGAACTTGACTTGAGAGATTCAAGGATGAGCCAACCGTTCCTTATCCCTTGCCCCTTGGTCAGAGCTTAATAAATGCTTAATAAGATGGTGAGGGTAAGGAACTGATGAATGGGTGGATGATAAGAAGAGGACAAAGGGTTAAATAGGGATTAGGTAGGCTCGGGTAAATAGTTAGAGACCAGCATACAAACAAAAAATAAAAACTGCTGGCAATCTCAGTAAAACCTGCTAAGCAGGTGGAAGGAAGCAGCCGCATCAGACAATTTTAGACTTCTGCAGCATGCCGTGTGCAGCTTGCAGTGTCTAGTGGAGGGTGTTAGTATCAGGGCCAGTTCTAGCTTTTCTGCTGCCTGAGGTGAAAATTGAAATGGCGCCCTCCAGATTTTGATTTAAATCCCCCTGGCTGTTCTACATCACTAGCAGCCTCCTCCAACTCTTGCAGATGCGCCGTTGCCTTGCACTGGCATGCACGGTGCAGCCAGGCAGAGTACACGTCGCTACACGGTGTGTGCCCAAGTATTACAAGGCAATGGAGCATCCGAGAAAGTTAGAGGAGACTGGTAATGATGTATATCTGGTTAGAGGAGACTGGTATGATGCCACTGGACGTGGCAATGACATGGCCAGGGGGATGTCAATCAAACATGAAAAGTTGGGTTGGAAGCATGATTATGTGACTCTCCAGGATAGCAGCACCACCCCATGACCCTTTAATGAGTAATTAGCATACAACGTGTGCCATTTTAAAATGTTGATTTTATAGATTTTGCTGCATCTGAAAAAAAACATACAGGGGAATGTTTGGAAATATTGTCAGGTTATGTATTACAGTATGGTGGCTGTACAAGGGGGTTACAACGACCTGACAGGTTCCCATTAAATATACAATGAATTGAAAACAATTCCATCTGCCTTGCAATTTTGATTTATAAATATATCCTATATAATTACAACATCAGAACCAAGCTCTGACATATACGGCTCCAGCACCAAGCTCATACATATATATACAGTGCCAGAACCAAGCTCAGTACATAAACACAGCACCAGAACAAACTTTATTACATATGTACTGAACTTCGTTCTGGTGCTGTATATAAATACAACACCAGAACCAAGCTCAGTACATAAATACAGCAGCAGAACAAAGCTCAATACATATATACATCACCAGAACCAAGCTCAGTACATAATTACAGCTCCAGAACAAAGTTCATACATACATACAGCTCCAGAACAAGGCGCATTACATATATACAGTACAAGAACCAAGCTCAGCACATAAATACAGTACCAGAACCAAGCTCAGTACATATATACAGCTCCAGAACCAAACTCATTACATATATACAGTGCCAGAAGCAAGCTCATTACATATATACAACACCAGAACAAAGCTCAGCACATAAATACAGTACCAGAACAAAATTCAGTACATATATACAGCACCAGAACCAAACTCAGTACATATATATAGCACCAGAACAAAGCTCAGTACATATATCAGTACCAGCAAATACAGCTCAATTTAGTAAAACCCCTGTCATATAGGTTTATACATCGTAAAACTACAGCTCCCAGCATGGCCCAAACAATGGTAAGGATATGCTGGGAGTTGCTGTTTCACAAAAAAATCATACCACCCATCATCTCGCTGCAGATCATACAGTGACTACAGTGCTGATTGTCACGGTCACAGGGTATGTGGATCCACTAGGCCGCTCCGCCGTAGCGGAGTGGCAGCTGACCAGGTCACAGTCTATACGAAAGTCTATCGTTGTTAGTAACACTTGGGTACCTGATCTAGTCCAGACAGTGGCTATGGCTTCAGTGCGGATGGAGGTTGGTGTAGCAGGTAGCACCAGACATGGCGGGCAGTATCCGATGTGGCAGAAGACACTGGACGTGGCAATGACAGCAGGTGCAGTAGACACAACTCCGACACTAGTAGGCACAAGAACAGCACAGGATACAGGAACAGGTAACAGGGCACGGGTAACGGCTGGAATGGGAAACACTAAGGGATCATTTGCAAGACAGACTTGGGATAACTAACAACGCTCAGGCAAGGATCAGAAGGGCTGGGGCCTTCCTATAGAACAGGAAATAATGTGGTTGATGATGATGATTGTTTTACAGGTGCATACGCTGGCCCTTTAAGAGGGGGCACGAGCGTGCGCGCGCAGCCTACGGGACACAGCAGACCAGAGCGGAAATGAGTGCTGGCGTATGCTAGGAAGGAGATGGGGACCAGCGTTCATGGATCCATGGCTGCGGGCGTCGGGAGGTGAGTAAGCCCGATGGCCTGTTGCCATGGACGCTACAGTATTCCCCTCTTGCACCCCCTCTTCTTTGGGCCAGAGCGAGAGAGGAACTTTTTTAATAAGAGCAGGAGCACTGAGGTTCTCTTCTGGCTCCCAGGACCTCTCCTCAAGACCAAACCCTCTCCAGTCCACCAAATAGAAAGTCCTTCCTCCTAACCTTTTGCAGTCCAGGATCTCCCTCGCCTCGAACACATCAGAAGTCTTGCTCTAGCGGTTCAGGACTACTGGTTTTATAAGGGACACATGAGAGGAGTTGGGGATTCTGAGGGTAGGAGGCAGCCGCAGCTTATAAGAGACGGGGTTTATTTGTTGGAGAATTTCGAAAGGACCAAGGAACCTGGGAGCAAACTTGTATGAAGGCACCTTCAAACGAATGTTCCGAGATGATAGCCAGATTTTGGTCCCGGAAGAAACTGAGGCGGCTCTTTTCTCGTTGTATCTGCCTTTCGCTTCATGCGATCGACTGCCAAAATAGAGGACCGGGTCTGTTGCAAGATTTGCAGAAAGTCTCCATATGCAGAGTCTGCAGCGGTTACCTGAGATATAGTCGACACTGGAAGAGGGACTCTGGGATGTTGACTGTACACAATGTGAAATGGAGTGGAAGTGGTGGATTCACTTGTGTGGTTGTTGTACGAGAACTCGGCCCATGGAAGAAGTTGTACCCAGTTATCGGGCTGTAAAGAGATGAAGTGGTGGAGATAATTCTCCATGATCTGGTTGATCCTCTCAACTTGCCCATTGGACTGGGGGTGATAGGCTGAGGAAAAGTCCAAACTCACATCCAGGAGTTTACAGGGGGCTCTCCAGAACTTTGAGGTAAACTGAACCCTCCGGTCGGACACAATGTGAAGAGGCAAGCCATGCAAGCGAAAGATGTGTTGAATGAAGAAACTCGCCAGTCGGGGAGCAGAAGGTAGGCCGGTCAGCGGGATTACCCATGGCTGCACTTTACTTCAACCGCCACAAATGAATCTTTCCCTATTAAAACGTTCATGAATTGCAGCAATAGCTACGTTATTTACCTACTTAAATGCTCCTGCAACCTACACTACGTGGGGAGAACGACCCAACATCTACGGTGCAGTATTAATAAGCACAGGTTTAATGTGAAAACGTTTTTTTTAAAACATAGTGTTTCACGACACTTTACAACTGTCCATAGTAACGACTTTAGTAATATCCGTGTGACTCCCATTGAATCCATCTCAGCTACTGATAATGACAGGTTTAATAGGCTCAAACAAAGGGAGAACTTTTGGATCTTTAAACTGTCCTGTCTGCAACCTGGCGGCCTTAATGACATTTCTGAATCTGCACTAGATTGATTAATATTAACTTGTCCAAGTTATATGACTTTTTCTCCTGTCATGCTATACATGTATTAATATACATTTTCGCTGTGTCTAAACTCATATGTTTATGTACATCGTATGTTTCTTATACCATTCGACAGTTTTGACCGAATACTTCTATTTTTACATCTCCCTTCTTCCTCCATATCCATGTCCCTTCCTCTCTGACCAACAATATATCATCTTTCACACTCCCTTACTTCCTGCTGATTTATATTCTCTTCAAGTACTTTACCAAAAGAAACCATTTACTTCACTTACATTTTCAATCTCCTCGTACATATGCATCTCCCGTCTCGGCCATCCCTTTGCCATGTTTTTTTCCCCCTTACGGCCACCGTAGCTACTGTGGTTACCTGGACTACGCTGACGCCGGCATGTGTTTTCTTATTTTCACTGTGCTTCAGCCTTCTCTGCTGTCCGTGCCGTACCTACTGTCTCCTCTACCTTCATCCTTACCCGTCTGAATATCGGTAAGCTCTCCCTTATCATGTTTGATTTCATGTTTTTAATACGTAAGGTCACTCCGTTTACGCTCTGGTTTGCATATGTTTGCAACATTTGTTTTTTACCACTCCTTTCTGCATTTTATGATTGTGCGCTACTCTGTATTTCTGTATTCAGTGCCTGATATCCCTTCATGTACCTCATGTTTTTTAAAACTGTGACTGTTTACTTGATGACGTTAGTCACATCTGGTTTTATCTATGTACTTGATTGTTTCATGTTTGGCGGCTTTTTTTACCTCTTATCCCCACCCCCTCATCCACATGTGTATTTAAGCTGTATGTTTTGCTTTCTTCATACCTAATTTCGGCCTGACGAAGACGCATGTTCTGCGTTAAAACGCATTGCCAATCCTTTGTTGTACAATAAACCTGCTTACAAGCACCCCTCTCCTTATTCTTTATATTGAGGAGCGCTTTCCAAAATATCCAGTTTTTTTAAAAACTATATTTTTTCAAAAAATATATAATTTCAACTTGCCCATTCGACTGGGGGTGATTGGCTGAGGAAAAGTCCAATCTCACATCCAGGAGTTTACAGAGGGCTCTCCAGAACTTTGAGGTAAACTGAACCCCCCGGTCGGACACAATGTGAAGAGGCAAGCCATGCAAGCAAAAGATGTGTTGAATGAAGAGACTCGCCAGTCGGGGAGCAGAAGGTAGGCCGGTCAGCGGGATAAAATGTGCCATCTTAGAGAATCGGTCCACCACCACCCAGACAGTGTTGCATCCTGCTGAGGGAGGAAGGTCTGTGACAAAGTCCATCGCAATGTGCTGCCAGGGGGCATTGGGTACAGGCAGAGGTTGGAGCAGGCCGGCAGGCTTGGAGTGAGTAACTTTGTTAGAAGCACACACCGTGCAAGAAGAGACAAAGTCCAGAACATCTTTAGGTAGCGTGGGCCACCAGAAGTGACGAGCAATCAGGTCTCGGGTTTTCCGGACACCAGCTTGCCCAGCCAGTTTAGAACTGTGTCCCCAGCGGAGAACTCTTCTCCTATCCGCCATCCGAAAAAAAGTCCTCCCCGGAGGGATGTATCTGACCTGCAGAGGATTAGCAGTGACAATGCAGGATGGGTCTATGATAGTCTGAAGGGACTCCACCGTGTCTTCCGTCTGGACAGGGCATCGGCCCTCACATTCTTGTCAGCGGGACGGTAGTGGAGCACAAACTGGAAACGGGTGAAGAACAGCGACCACCTGGCTTGACGGGGATTTAGTCATTGAGCGGCCTGGAGGTAGGTAAGGTTCTTGTGGTCGGTGTAGAGCAAGATGGGGTGAGCTGCACCCTCTAGAAGATGTCTCCACTCCTCCAGAGCCAATTTGATGGCCAGTAGCTTCCGATCTCCAAAAGAGTAATTGCGCTCAGCAGAAGAAAAAAGTCTTGAGTAGTAGCCACATACTACTGCGTTTCCTTTAGAGCTCCTCTGGAACAGAAGTGCACCTGCACCAATGAGAACTGCCGAGATACATCAGGATGATGGAGGATCGAGGCTGAAGTGAAGGCTTTCTTGAGGCTAATGAATGCAGACTCTGCCTCTGAAGTCCATACCTTGGCGTTCACACCCTTCTTGGTAAGGGTACAGATGGGAGCCATCAGAGATGAGAAGTTCGGAATAAACTGCCGGTAGAAATTGGCGAATCCCAGGAACCTTAGGCCTTGAGGAATTGCCCATTCCAGGAAAGACTTTAGTTTCTCAGGATCCATCTTAAGACCTTGATCCGAGATGATGTAGCCCAGGAAGGGCAGAGACCTCTTTTCAGACTCACTTCTCCAACTTGGCATATGAGCGATCCTCCCTTAGTCGCAGAAGAACCTGACGGACATGCCTCCGATGGGTCATCAGATCTGGGGAGAAAATCAAAATATCATCAAGAAAAACTACAACACACATTTAGAGTAGATCTTGGAAAATATCATTGACGAATTCTTGAAATACTGCGGGAGCATTACACAGTCCGAAGGGCATCACTAGGTATTCGTAGTGCTCATCACGGGTGTTAAAGGCCGTCTTCGATTCGTCACCCCCAGGCAATTCCGGATTAGGCTATAAGCCCCCCACAGGTCTAGCTTATAAAAAAAATTTGGCTCCTCGTATGCGATCAAACAGCTCGGATATAAGTGGTAACGGGTATTTGTTCTTGACCGTGATCTGGTTGAGACCACGGTAATCAATGCAGGGTCGAAGAGATCCATCTTTCTTCTTAACGAAGAAGAAGTCGGCCCCAGCCGGGGAGGAAGATTTTCGTATAAAACCCATCTCCCAATTCTCCTTGATATAGGCTGACATAGATAAAGTTTCTGGCAAGGAGAGGGGATATACCCATCCACGGGGAAGAGAAGCATTTGGAACCAGTTCAATGGGACAGTCATAATTCTGATGTGGAGGCAACGTCTCAGCCTCTCGCTTGCAGAAGACATCCGAAAAACTGACATACTGAGATGGTAGACCGGAGAGTGACTGAGGCAGAGGGGGGGCATAACAGGACGGACTTGTGATAGGCAATGGCTATGGCATCTGGAATCCCATTGAAGAACCTCTCCAGAACTCCAGTCAAGAACCGGGTCGTGCAGGCGAAGCCAAGGCAGACCCAGCAGGATAGGATTGATCGCCTTAGGTAGTACAAGGAAGGCGATCTGCTCCGAGTGAAGAGTTCCGACCCGTAGTGTCAACAGCTCCACGATGAACACAATCGGATCGGGCAATGGCAGACCATTCACAGAGGCAACAGCCAGGGGTCTCTCCAGAAGAACTGTTGGTAAATGTAGACGATCCACTAGATCCTGCTGGATGAAATTAGCAACTGCTCCGGAGTCAAGATAGGCAGAGGAGGTATGTGACGTCTCTCTGGAGATGATGGCCACATGAATCGACAATTTGGGAGAGGTTTTAACATTTGGAGACGTTCCACCTAGAGTTGCCTCTCCAACCAACCCTGGGTATTGGAGTTTCCCGGGTTCTGTGGGCATTGGCGCACAAAATTACCCTTAAGGCCACAATACATACATAGTCCAGAGGAGCATCTGCGCTGCTTCTTCTGTTCAGACAAACGGACTCTGTCTACCTGCATGGGTTCTTTAGGTAGCGCATTAGTGGAAGGCAATAGTGGTCTCTGGACCGAGGGTGCTGGTCTGTGGACCCGGCTCTCCTGTCGAACCTCTTGAGTGTGCTCCCGGATTCTCATATCAACCCGAGTGGCTAACAGGATGAGGGCATCCAAGGTAGAAGGAAGGTCGCGAGCTGCCAATTCGTCCTTGATGTGAGAGGACAGTCCCTGCCAGAAGGTCGCCACCAGTGCCTCATTGTTCCATGCCAGCTCTGCTGCCAGGGTACGGAAGGAGATAGCATACTCCCCTACTGTGGAACCCTCTTGCTTGAGGGTCAACAGAGTGGCTGCGGCAGAGGATGTTCGACACGGTTCCTAGAACACGGCACGAAAGGACTGCAGGAACAAGGCTAGGTTCGAGGATACAGGTCCTTGTTGCTCCAAGATTGGGTTCGCCCATGCGAGGGCCTTGCCAGCAAGAAGGGAGATGATAAATGCTACCTTAGCCTCCTCGGAGGAGAAGAGATGAGCCCGTAGCCTAAAATGAACCGTGCATTGATTAATAAATCCTCTACATGCTCTGGGATTACAGTCGTAGCGAGGAGGAAGAGGTAGAGGAACTGTGGATCCGGAACAAATAGGAGGAGCAACGGGCAGTGGCACAGCAACAGCTTCAGGAGGAAGAACCGGAGGTGTAACAGTGAGTAGATACAGACGGACCAAGATAGAATTCACAGCCTCAAGGAGTTGATCCTGATGTGTGCGTAGGTCATGCATCTCCATCTGTATCTTCTGGACTGCGGTCTTGGGCTGGCTAGCGGGTTCCATGGCCTGAGCGTACTGTCACGGTCACAGGGTATGTGGACCCACAATGCTGCTCCACCGAGAGCAGAGAGGCAGCTGACCAGGTTGCAGTCTATACGATGTAGGTCGGTGCAGCAGGTAGCGCCAGATGTGGTGGGCAGTATCCGATGTGGTAGAAGACACTGGACGTGGCAGAAGACACTGGACGTGGCAACGACAGCAGGTGCAGTAGACACGACTCCGACACAGGAACAAGAACAGCACGGGATACAGGAACAGTTAACAGGGTGCTGGTAAAGACTAGAGCGAGAAACACTAAGGGACCATTTGCAAGACAGACTTGGGATAACTAACAACGCTCAGGCAAGGATCAGAAGGGCTGGGCCTTCTTATAGACCAGGAAATCAAGTCGTTACATAGTTACATACATAGTTACATAGCTAGTACGGCTGAAAAAAGACACATGTCCATCAAGTTCAACCAAGGGACGGGAAAAGGGAAGGGAACATTTTTTACTCTTAGGAGCTAATACTTTTTTGTTGTAGGAAATTATCTAACCCTTTTTTAAAGCCATCTACTGTCCCTGCTGTGACTAGCTCCTGCGGTAGACTATTCCATAGATTCACAGTTCTCACAGTAAAGAAGGCTTGTCATCTCTGCAGGTTGAACCTTTTTTTCTCCAGACGGAGGGAGTGCCCCCTTGTTTTTTGAGGGGGTTTTACATGGAACAGGATTTCACCATATTTTTTGTATGTGCCATTAATATATTTATATAAATAAATCATGTCCCCCCTTAGTCATCTTTTTTCAAGGCTAAATAGGTTTAATTGTTTTAATCTTTCCTCATAACTTAGATTCTCCATCCCCCTTATTAGCTTCGTTGCTCTTCTTTGTATTTTTTTCCAACTCCAGGGCATCCTTTCTATGAACTGTAGCCCAGAACTGGACTGCATATTCTAGATGAGGCCTCACTAATTCTTTGTAAAGTGGTAATATTATATCCCTGTCCCGCGAGTCCATGCCTCTTTGAATACACAACATTATCTTGCTGGCCTTTGAAGCAGCTGATTGACATTGCATGCTATTATTTAGTTTATGATCTACAAGTACACCCAGATCCTTCTCAACAAGTGACTCCCCCAGTATAGCTCCCCCTAGGATGCATGCAGATTGTTGGTAGCCAGATGCATAACTTTACATTTATCTACATTAACCCCTTCCCGCACCTTGACGTAATTGCACGTCGATGTATGCAGTAACTTCGTGCACCTCGACGTGCAGTTACGTCAGTGATTTGACAGTTAACCGCCGTGCGGCGCTACAGCGGTTAACTGTGCAGGGTGTCTGCCCTGCATTCCCCGTTGCGGATCAGCGGCCCATCATCGCTGATTTTGGCAGTTATCCCCTTAATTGCGGCGTTCGATTGCGATCGCCACACTTAAGGTGTTTAGCGCAGAACGGCAGCCCCCACGTGATATCCCGGGTCTGGCGATGGTACCCATAGCAACCAGACGCCACAAAATGGCTTCTGGGCTGCCATGTACAGAAGTCTATGAGGACCAGCCGGAGGGTGGTCGTCGTTGGCTTCCTGTCAGTATGACTGTCACGTCACAATGACTGTTAGAATACATTACACTACGTATGTAGTGTAATGTGTTCCAGCAGCGACCAAAGCTGCAAGTCTAAATGTACCCTAGTGGGACAAGTAAAAAAAGAATAAAAATGTTTTTTTTAAAAAGTGTCAATATAAAAGTTATAAGTGACATAAACAAGAACTGCTTTTTTTCCTATAATAAGTCTTTTGTTTAAGGAAAAAAATGAACACGTAAAAAAAAAGTACACATATTTGGTATCACCGCGTTTGTAACGACCCCAACTATAAAACAATAATATTATTTTTCCCGCACGGGAAACACCTCAAATAAAATAAATGAAAAACAATGCCAGAATTACTATTTTTTTGGTCACCACCCCATCCAAAATATACAATAAAAAGTGATAAAAAAGTCGCATGTACGCCAAAATAGTACCAATACAAACTACAACCTGTCCCGCAAAAAACAAGCCCTTACACAGCCTTTTTGACTGAAAAATAAAAAAAGTTATGGCTCTCAGAATATGGTGACACAAAAACGAATTTATTTTATAAATAAGTTATTTTATTGCACAAACACTGCAAAATGTAAAAAAAACAAACTATATATATATGGTATCGATGTAATCGTATCGACCCGCAGAATAAAATATAATGGTCATTTATAGCCTAGGGTGAACGCCGTAAAAAATAAATAAAAATTATTGTCAGAATTGATGGTTTTTGGTCACCTTGCTTGTTGAAAAATGTAATAAAAAGTGATCAAAAAAACCGCATATACCCAAATGGTACCAATGAAAACTACAGACTGTTCCCGCAACAAATAAGCCCTCACACGGCTCCGGTGGTGAAAAAATAAAAAAGTTCCGGCTCCCAGAATATGGCGATGCAAAATGTGCAGTGTTCCAAAAGCGGATAAGATCGGGTGCCATTTATAAGGGTATGTTCACACGTGCACGTCCGTTACGGCTGAAATTACGGAGCTGTTTTCAGGTGAAAACAGCTCCTGAATTTCAGACGTAATGGCATGTGCAGGCGTTTTTCGCAGCGTCCATTACGGACGTAATTGGATCTGTTTTTCTATGGAGTCAATGGAAAACGGCTCCAATTACGTCCCAAGAAGTGACATGCACTTCTTTGATGCGGGCATATTTTTTACGCGCCGTCTTTTGACAGCGGCGCATTAAAAAAATGACCGTCTGCACAGTACATCGTAAAACCCATTCAAATGAATGGGCAGTTGTTTGCGGACGCTTTCAAGCTGTATTTTCGGCCGTAATTCCAGGCGTAAAATGCCTGAATTACGTCCGTAAATAGTGTGAACATACCCAGAGTGCGACACTGGCCACATATCTGCGGATTATTATTTATTTACCCCATTATTATACCCTCTTATTATGCCCCTGTTGTACTCTGCCCAGCCTACATATGCCCCCACATTATAAAATGAAATACCAGCAAAACGCCAAACAGAACTATTAACAAGCAAAATCTGTGCCCCCTAAAGCCAAGTGGTGCTCCCTCCCTTCTGAGCCCTACAGCGTGCCCAAACAGCAGTTTACGTCCACAGATATGGCATCGCCATACCCGGGAGAACCCGGTTAATATTTTATGAGGTATTTGTCTTCAGTGGCACAAACTGGGCACAACATATAGTGCACTAAAATGGCATCAGTGGAAAATGGTAATTTTCACTCTGCACCATGACTTAATAGCATGTCGTGGTGTGGGGTGTGATATATGGAGGGTCTCACGCGCTGAGCCCGCGCCATACACTGCGGGTGTCAGCTGTGTATTACAGCTGATACCCGGGACTAACGGACAGAACCAGCAATCGCCCTGTTACAGGAGCCTGTAAAAATCACAATATACTGCAATACATTAGTATTGCAGTGTATTCTACCAGTGATCTAATGATTGCTGGTTCAAGTCTCCGATGGGGACTAATAAAATGTGTAAAAACAAAAGTAAATAGTTATTAAATATTTAAAGTCTAAAAAGTAACCCTTTTCACATTTTTCTCTAAAGTAATGTAAAAAAATACACCAAATGTGGTATCGCTGCGTCCGTAAAAGTTCAAACTATTACAATATACCATTATTGAACTTGCGTGGTGAACGCCGTGAAAAATAAAGAATTTTAAATGGCAAAATCGCTGTTTTTTGGTCACTTTGGCTCTACCAAAAAATATAATAAAAAGTGCTAAAAAACTACAGCTCATCCCGCAAAAAATAAGCCCTCCTACCACTCTATTGATGGAAAAATAAAATAGTTGTGGCTCTTGGGAAACGGGGAGGAAGAATGAAGAAGAAAAAGCAAAACATGGATCAGTTCGGAAAGGGTTAATTACTTTCTAATGAAAAACCATTTATGACCACATGTGGGGTATTTCCGTACTCGGGAGAAATTGCTTTACAATTGTTGGGGTGCTTTTTCCTCCGTTATCCTTTGTGAAATTGAAAAAATGCAACTTTTTAGTGGAAATAATGTTGATATTAATTTTCACGGTCTAATTCTAATAAATTCTGCAAAAGTCATGTGGGGTCTAAATGCTCACTATACCCCTAGATAGATTCCTTAAGTGGTGTCGTTTCCAAAATGGGGTTACTTTTGGGGGGCTTCCACTGTTTTGGTCCCTCGGCGGCATTGCAAATATTCGACATGACACCCAAAAACTATTCCAGCTAAATTTGAGCTCCAAATGCCAAATAGCGCTCCTTCCCTTCTAAACCCCGATGTGGCTCCATTCCTTGTAAAAATTAAAAATGTCTACGTTTTTACAGAAAAAATAAGTAGAGTTTCACCTTTACAGACTAATTCCAATGAATTCAGCAAAACAACTGTGGGGTCAAAATGCTAACTTTACCCCTGGAAAAAATTCCTTGAGGGGTGTAGTTTCCAAAATGGGGTCACTTTTGGGGGGTTTCCACTAATTTCCTCCCTTCAGTGCATTGCAAACGCGACAAGGCACTGAAAACTATTTCAGCAAAATCAGAAATCCAAAAGGCGCTCCTTCTCTTCTGAGCTTTGCTGTGGGTCCAAACAGCAGTTTCTTACCACATATGGGGTATTGCTATAATCGGAAGAAATTGCTTTACATATGTTGGGGTGTTTTTTCTACCTTATTCCTTTCGTTTTCACATACTAATTCAAATAAATTTAGCAAAAATACTGTGGGTTCAAAATGCTAACTATACCCCTAGATAAATTCCTTGAGGGGTGTAGTTTCCAAAATGGGGTCACTTTTGGGGGGTCTTTACTGTTTTGGTACCACAAGACCTATTCAAACCTGACATGGTGCCTAAAATATATTCTAAAAAAAGTTACCAAAATCCACTAGGTGCTCCTTTGCTTCGGAGGTTGGTGTTTTCAGGGCCGCCATCAGGGGGGTACTGGGGGTACTGCAGTGAGGGGCCCGGGCATACATTTTTAAAAAAAGGGGCCCGCACTCTGCCGCTGGAATTAATATACTCACGGCAGTGTGGCTCTTACGATTTCATTTCGGTGAAAGGAACAGGTCCCATCACGAAGCAGGGGCCCGTTCATTACATCAGAATAAAACCGTAAGGGCCCGCTGGAGAGTGAGATGTGCCTGCCCCTCCTCCTCCACAACAGCGTGACAGCGTGTGGGGAAGAGACATCACAGCAGCGGGAGTTATGAGCTCAGCCTCGGAGGATACGTCCAGCAGCAGCAGTCGCCGCCTTCTTCTTCAGACACAGTGAGTACTGAGTTATGTCTGTGTCTGGCTGCTGCTGCCCGGAGCCTCCTGAAAAGATCTCCTCCTGCCCCGATTATATCAGCTCTGCGGCTCTTATCTCCCGTCCTGTGTAACATGTGCAATAAACCTGTCTTCTCCCTCTGTTTACACAGGACAGGAGAAAAGAGCTCGTGGAGCTGAGTGATGCAATCCTATGCTGCAGTGTAAACTAATACAGACGTGGGGAAGATTTTTGCTTTCTATGGGGATGGGGTAGAGTTAGATGATAATGGGGGTAGGGAGATGATAATGGGGGCAGGGAGATGATAATGGGAGCAGGGAGATGATAATGGGGGCAGGGAGATGATAATGGGGGCAGGGAGATGATAATGGGGGCAGGGAGATGATAATGGGGCAGGGAGATGATAATGGGGGCAGGGAGATGATAATGGGGGCAGGGAGATGATAATGGGGGCAGGGAGATGATAATGGGGCAGGGAGATGATAATGGGGCAGGGAGATGATAATGGGGGCAGGGAGATGATAATGGGGCAGGGAGATGATAATGGGGCAGGGCGATGGCATTGGGTAGGGAGGGAAATGATGCTAGAGTGGGAAGGAGATAATAATGGAGGGAGGATGGCACTTGACTAGGGATGCACGATGCATCAAAACTTCGATACGGTTTAGATACCGTGCACCCCCAAACGGTTCGATACCGTTATTTCATGTATTTCGATACTAAGCTGTGCGGCCGCACAGCTCAATATTGTAATACATGAATGTATGAGAGCGGAGCTGCGGCTGTGTAATACAGTCACGGCCCTGCTCCGGAGTCCTGACATGTGCGCGCCGCCAGGATTATGTGATGCGGGCGGCGCTGCACTAATGAGCGGCGGCACTGAAAACAACATGGCGGGCGCACTACAAAACAACCCCACATGTTCTGTCTTCAGTGCCTGAACCGCCGCTCATTAGTGCAGTGCCGCCCGCATCACCTCGTGCTGACCGCGTGTGGGGCGGGGCAATGGTTGTATTACACAGCCGCAGTCCCACTCTATAAAGGCAGAGATCAGAGAAACCTCTCATCTCCGCCGTTATTCCCCTGATCAAAGCTGATCAAAGCTGACTGCAGCATTCAGGGGAAAATAAGAAGGGGGGATGCCCCTTGGATCGCGTCACAGGAATCCCCCTGTAGATAGCGCCACACACAGCCCCCTGCAGATAGCGCCACACACAGCCCTGTACATAGCGCCACACACACCCGCCTGTACATAGCGCCACACACACCCCAGTACATAGTGCGCCACACACCCCTGTAGATAGTGCCACACACCCCCCTGTAGATAGTGCCACACACCTCCCCTGTAGATAGCGCCACACACAGCCCCCTGTAGATAGCGCCACACACAGCCCCTGTAGATAGTGCCACACACACCCCCCTGTAGATAGTGCCACACACACCCCCTGTAGATAGTGCCACACACCCCCCTGTAGATAGTGCCCGACACTCCCCCTGTAGATAGCGCCACACCCCCCCTGTAGATAGTGCCACACCCCCCTGTAGATAGCGCCACACCCCCCCTGTAGATAGCGCCACACACACCCCCCTGTAGATAGTGCCACACACGGCCCCCTGTAGATAGTGCCCCACACCCCCCTGTAGATAGTGCCACACACACACCCCTGTAGATAGTGCCACACACACCCCCCTGTAGATAGTGCCACACAACCCCTCTGTAGATAGTGCCACACACAGACCCCCTGTAAATAGCTCCACACACTGCCCCCTGTAGATAGCGCCATACACACTCCCCTGTAGATAAAAGTCTAAATGCTAAACTCTGGCTACAGGTAGGGGTCTGGTGGAAAGGTGTCTGAATTACCTAACAGGTCTGGTCTAGGATCTGAATTTTTTTCTGGTTTGGTGTCTGAATTAATTTTGTTGTGTGGTTTTTACACAGATAACGTGTGTGCAGCGTGTGAAGAGATTGCAAAAGCATCATCCAGGATTGCCCGTGGCGGTGGGAGATCTTAGGGACTACATTTTGGTGAGTGACTCTGCTGTGTATAGGGCTTCAGTGCAATGATTTTTGTTTATATTGCCCTCCTACACACACACACACACACACACACACTTTCCCTTTTTGCCCCCCCACAGAGCCGCCGTCTCTTCCCTGTCACTCCACATAGCACCTGTGAGGTTGCGTCTCCCCCCTGGCTACCACTGCTACCTTCAGTTCTCCCAGCCCTGGCACTTAGTCTCTCCCCTTTGCCCTCCGACACCCACCTCCTGTCTCTGCCCTGCTCCTCCAAAGAGTTTTCTTTTTAATGTGCCCTACCTCCCGCCCCTTTACATTTCACCCCCCCCCTCCTAATAAAGAGGGGGGCGGGGGCCCAGACTCATTGGCAGTATGGGGCCCAGAAATTCCTGATGGCAGCCCTGGGTGTTTTAGTCCATTACCGCACTAGGACCACATGTGGGATATTTCTAAAAACTGCAGAATCTGGGCAATAAATATGGAGTTGCATTTCTTGGGTAAAACCTTCTGTGGTACAGGGAAAAATGTATTACAAATGAATTTTGGCAAAAAAAAATAAATTTGTAAATTTCACCTCTACTTTGCTTTAATTCCTGTGAAACGCTTAAAGGGTTAAAACACTTTCTGAATGCTGTTTTGAATACTTTGAGGGATGCCGTTTTTAAAATGGTTTGATTAATGGGGACTTTCTATAAGGCTCTTAAAGCCACTTCAGAACTGAACTGGTCCCTGAAAAAATAGGCTTTTGAAATTTTCTTGAAAATATGAGAAATTGCTGCTAAAGTTCTAAGCCTTGTAACGTCCTAGAAAAATAAAAGAATGTTCAAAAAACGATGCAAACATAAAGTAGATATATGGTAAATATAAACTAGTAAGTATTTTGTGTGGTATTACTATCTGTTTTACAAGTAGATACATAAAAATTTAGAAAAATGCTAATTTTTGCTAATTTTCTCTAAATCTTGGTGTTTTTTTTACAAATAAATATTGAATTTATCGACCAAATTTTTTCCCTAACATAAAGTACAATATGTCACGAGAAAACCATCTCAGAATCACTTGGATAGGTAAAAACATTCCAGAGTAATTACCACATAAAGTGACACATGTCAGATTTGAAAAATCGGCTTCGTCCTGAAGGCCAAAACAGGCTCAGCCCTGAAGGGGTTAAACTTTATTTGCAAAGTTGATGCCCAAACACTTAGTGTGTTCACATCAGCTTTAAATTTACGAACATCTTCCATAGACTGAACATTAGTACATAGCTTGGTGTCATCTGCAAAAATAGAAATAGTGCTATTAATCCCATCCTCTATATCATTAATGAATTTTTTTGGTTAATTTGAGTTAATTAAATGTTTGACCATATATAGCAGGCTAATTTTTAAGATGATAATTTTGTATGGCCCGCAAATGATGTTATAAATATCCAAATGGCCCTTGGCAGAAAAAAGGTTCCCCACCCCTGCTTCCAGCCTTCTGTGTTACAGAGTAAAATGGTTTAAAAACTTATTTCTGCAAAAAAACTGAAACTTTAGCTCCACTTTGCCTTAAAACCTGTGAAATGCCTAAAGGGTTAAAAAAAACTTTCTAAATAGTGTTTGGAAATACTTTATAGTATGCCGTTTTTCAAATTAGGTGATTTAAGGGGGGTTTCTAATATATAGGCCCCTCAAACCCACTTCAGAACTGAACTGGTCCCTAAAAAAATAGAGACATTTTCTTCTTTAAAATTTGAGAAATTGCTGCTAACGTTATAAGCCTTGTAATGTCCTAGAAAAATAAAAGGACGTTCAAAAAAATGATTCCAACATAAAGTAGACATATGGTAAACATTAACTAGTTTCTATTTTGTGTGGTATAACTGTCTGTCTTACAAGCATTTACTTGATTATATTAAGAGATTATATGTCCTCGAATAACTGCCTTGGAGGTCGACCAAAATAGGGCCACGTCATCCAAATGAGCTATGTTATCATCCATGTAGTACGACCGGTGAATAGAGAGATATTTGTGGAAGTCATCAGAGGTCGACAGATATGAGGGGAACCGCCAATTTCGACTGAAGTACAGGTGCGCCTATGGTAAATTCTATAATTATCGGGGCATGGTCAGATGTAAGTATGTTCAGGAGGTCTGCTTTAGTGAGTGATAGGAAAAGTAAGTTCGGCAGTAGGAAAAAGTCAATTCTAGAATGAGTTCTACGGACATGTGAGTAATATGTGTGGTCCCTGGAATCCTGGTGTACAATACGCCAGGAATCACATAGTGAAAAGTGTTCCATTATCGCGAGAAGGGTAGAAGCTCCCACACGGTCCTGCATAGTCGGATTAGATCTATCTACTTCGGAATTTAGAGTCAGGTTAAAATCCCTACCTATAATTAAAGTGTGTAACTGCTTTTGGAGAAGAAAGTTAAAGAGAGAGGAATAGAATTCCATGTTAGGGTAAGTGGGAGCATATACATTAAGAAGAATGTAGCGGTGGGCATTAATCGTGACATCTATGTATTAAAACCGCCCATCCGGGTGTGAGTACGTATCACGAACATCAAGTATTAGGGAAAAGTGAAAGTGAAGTATAAGAGGCGGTGTAACAGTCACCCAACCAAGGAGCCTTTAAAGAGCCCACGTTTTCCTCTCGCCAGTGTGTCTCCTGCAAGAATAATACATGAGGGCGCAAATGCTTCAAATGTAAAATGACCTCCTTGTGTTTGACTGCAGTATTGAGCCTGGCAACATTCCAGCTGAACATTTGTAACGTAGGTGATGTAGTGGTAGGTGCATATAGACTGCTGTAAGAGGTACTCATTGTAACGTCCGTGGTCGCTGACCGTCAAGGCGGTACAGGCCAATGGGTCCACATACCCAATGTGACAGTAGGCTCAGGCCATGGACCCCGCTGGTCAATCCAAGACCATGACGACATCACAGAAGATGCTAGACCTCCGGTCTCAACAGGACCAACTCCTCCAGGCAGTGAACATTATTGCACGTTGGCTAGAGGTGCAAGCTGCCGTTCCTCCTACTACACCTCCTGGCAATACTTATCCTCCGACTACACCTCCTGGCAGTGCTGATCCCCGATTTTCTTTGCCGTTTCCTGACAGCTATGATGGAGACGCAGGGATCTTCCGTGGATTTTTGAACCAGTGCCAGATCCACTTTACCCTGTATGCAAGGGCATTCTCATCTGATGGCGCAAGGGTCACGTTCATAGTCTCTCTCCTCACTGGCAGGGCCCTTGAATGGGGGAACCCTATCTGGGAGAGACAAGGACCAGAGACCCGTGACTTCCCGGGGTTCCTACGGACATTTCACACAGTGTTTGAGGAGCCTGGATGAGTCTTGTCTGCATCCGCCTCCTTGCTGAACCTATGCCAGGGAGACACCTCCGTGGGCGAGTACACCATCCACTTCCGCACCCTGGCGGGAGAACTGTTGTGGAACAATGAGGCCCTGGTGGCTACATTCTGGCAGGGACTGTCTCATAGGATTAAGAACGAGGTGGCCGCCCGAGATCTACCATCTACCCTGAATGCCCTTATCCTTCTGGCCGCCCAGATTGATATAAGGATTCGAGAACAGTTCCAAGAGGCTCGTCAGGAGGGAGGACTCACTAGTCCGGTTCCTACTTTGCAGCAAGCCCTGCTGTTCTCAGATGCTGATCCTCCTATGGAATCTGTGAGGACGGACCACTTTAAGCTGTCTACCAAGGAGAGACAACGCAGACGCACCTCGGGACTCTGTCTATATTGCGGCTTCGGAGGCCATCTTGTAACGAAAAGCCTGAGAGCCTAGGGTTGGTAGGAGAGACAACCCTGGGTAAAGAAGGACTTTCGTCTAAATTGTCCATCCCTGTGACCATAGTGTCCGGCGATTAAACGCATCGGGTCTCTGCGTAGCTGGACTCTGGATCCGCTGCTAATTTCATTCATAGAGACCTGGTGGATCTTCTCCAATTGGCCACAACCGCTCTGGAGAGGCCGTTGATGGTTGCATCTGTGAATGGACTACCTCTGCCAGACCCAATTGTAGCTGTGACCAAGCCGCTGAGGCTCCTAGTGGGAGCCCTCCATTCCAAGCTCCTTTTATTCTTTGTCCTGGCTAAAGCTGTCAATCCTGTGCTGCTGGGTCTGCCCTGGCTCCGACTACATGCCCCAGTCCTGGACTGGAATTCTGGAGAGGTTCTCCAGTGGGGTCCTGAGTGTCTCAACTGTTGCCTGGTACAGATTCGTTCGGCTCAGCCTCCTCTGCCTCAGTCCTTGGCAGGATTTCATGGTCATTATTCTGCATTCTCGGATGTCTTCAGCAAGAAAGAAACGGAGTCACTGCCCCCACACTGGGTGTATGACTGTCCTATCGACCTAGTTCCTGGTGCATCCCTTCCCCATGGTAGGGTATATCCTCTCTCCGTGCCAGAGACTCTGTCCATGTCTGCCTATGTTAAGGAGAACTTGGAGAGGGGATTCATATGGAAGTCCTCCTTCCCGGCAGGAGCCAGGTTCTTCTTCATCAAGAAAAAGTATGGTTCTCTGCAACCTTGCATCGACTACCGGGGTCTCAAGCAGATCACGGTAAAAAATAGGTATTCGTTGCCATTGATTTTTTTAACTGTTTGATCGCATACGTGGAAAAGATTTTTTTAAAACTAGACATGCGTGGGTCTTACAACCTAATTCGAATTGGCCGGGGTGACGAATGGAAGACTGCATTTAACACCCGTGACGGACACTATGAATATCTAGTAATACCCTTCGGTCTGTGTAATGCTCCCGCGGTCTTCCAGGAGTTTGTTAATGACATCTTCCATGACCTCCTCTATGTTTGTGTTGTGGTCTATCTTGATGACATCTTGATTTTCTCTCCAGATTCAATGACTCATTGGAGACATGTCCGTCAAGTTTTGCTACGGTTAAGGGAGAATCGTCTGTACGCCAAGTTGGAGAAGTGCATGTTTGAGAGAGATGCTCTACCCTTCCTGGGCTACATCATATCGAATCAAGGTCTCAAGATGGATCCTGAAAAGGTAAAGGCCGTCCTGGAATGGCCACGCCCTCAAGGCTTGAGCGCCATACAGCGCTTCCTGGGATTCTCCAATTTCTACAGACAGTTCATTCCAAACTTTTCCTTACTGACATCTCCTATCTCTAACCTCACCAAGAAAAGCATGAACGCCAAGGTGTGGACTCAAGAGGCGGAAGCCGCATTTTATAGCCTGAAGAGTGCCTTCATGTCAGTCTCGATCCTCTATCATCCAGATGGTTCTCGACAGTTCTCATTGGAGGTGGATGCCTCCTCTGTCGGTGCTGGTGCACTCCTGTTCCAGAGAGGTTCCAAGGGCAAGTCATTGGTATGTGGCTATTACTCCAACCGGTTCTCTTCCGCAGAACGCAACTACTCGATTGGGGATCGGGAGTTACTGGCCATCAAATTGGCTCTGGAGGAGTGGAGGCATATGTTAGAGGGCACAGTTCATCCCATCTTGATATTTACGAACCAAGAGAACCTCACTTATCTCCAGACGGCCCAACGACTTATTCCCCATCAGGCCAGGTGGTCGCTGTTCTTTGCCCGGTTCCAGTTTGAGCTCCACTACCGTCCGGCCGACAAGAATGTGAGGGCCGATGCCTTGTCCAGGTCGTTCGAGACAGAGGACACTATGGAGTCTCCACAGAATATTATTAATCCGTCCTGCATCATCCCTGTCAACCCTCTTCAAGTTAGAGACATTCCCCCGGGGAGGACTTTTGTGCGTCTGGCAGACAGAAGAAGAATCCTCCGCTGGGGACACAGATCCAAACTGGCAGATCACGCGGGTGTCCGTAAGACCCGAGACTTCATTGTTCATCAGTTCTGGTGACACACGCTGCCCAAAGACATCACGGACTTTGTCTCCACCTGCACGGTGTGCGCAACAAATAAAGTTGCCCACTCCAAACTGGCGGGCCTGCTCCAGCCGCTGCCTGTGCCCGATGCCCCCTGGCAACATATTGATATGGACTTTGTCACGAACCTGCCTCCCTCTGCATGATGCAGTGTGGTCTGGGTGGTGGTGGACCAGTTTTCGAAGATGGCTCACTTCGTTCTGCTGGCCGGTCTACCTTTTGCATCTCGACTGGCCGCCCTCTTCATCCAACACATCTTCCACCTGTACAGCTTGCCTTGGCATATTGTGTCTGATCGGGGGGTTCAGTTCACCTCGAAGTTCTGGAGAGCCCTCTGCGGACTCCTCGGTGTGAAGTTGAACTTTTCCTCAGCCTACCATCCTCAGTCCAATTGTCAAGTCGAGAGGATCAACCAAATCATGGAGTACTACCTACGACACGTCATCTCCAAGCAGCATGATGACTGGGTGTAGCTTCTTCCTTGGGCCGAGTTCTTGTATTATAAACATACTAGCGAGTACACAAGAAATACACTATTCTTCATAGTCAACACCCACGACTCACCTCTTCCGGTGTCCGTTATGTCCGAATTCCCCACAGAGGTTTCTTCTTTTGGGGACTTCCTGCGGATCTGGCAGCAGACCCGATCCTCCATTCTGCTGGCGGTGGACCACATGAAACGTAAGGCAGACACAAGGAGAAGAGAACCTCCCCAGTTTTCTCCAGCTACCAAGGTCTGGCTGTCCTCCAGAAAGATCCGGCTGAGGGTGCCATCTTACAAGTTTGCTCCCAGGTTCCTCGGACCCTTCGAGATCTTGCAACAGATTAACCCGGTCTCCTACAAGCTTCGGCTGCCTCCTACCCTCTGGATCCCCAACTCCTTTCACGTTTCTCTTCTGAAACCTGTGGTCCTGAACCGCTACTCTAAGACTCTTAGCCCTGCAGTTGCCCCCAGTGGTTCTTCTGAGATATTTGAGGTCAAGGAGATCCTGGACACCAAAAAAGTAAGAGGAAGAACCTTTTATTTAGTAGATTGGAGGGGTTTGGTCCAGAAGAGAGGTCCTGGCAGCGAGAAGAGAATCTCAAGGCTCATTAACTAAGAAGTTTCTCTCTCGTTCTGGTCCCAAGAGGAGGGGGCGTAAGAGGGGGATACTGTAACATCCATGGTCGCTGACCATGAACTCCTTCCATCCGGTCGACGCCCTTCTCTTCTGAGATGTCTGCACATGTGGCCGTCTTGTTCCACAGTGACCACCAGGGTGCGCTCGCGAGCTCAGTCCAGACTTAAGGAGCCAAAGCGCACGCAGGTGGGAGATTGAGCTGATTGCTCCCAGAGCACCCTGGACTATAAGAAGGGCTGTGCCCCTCCCTGGAATGCCTGAGCCCTGTTGTTGTTATCCTAGTATGTCTAAGCAAATGATCTCCTAAGTGTTTTCCAGTTCCCAGTGTTCCCCGTTCCTGCTACCTGTAACCTGTATACCGTACTATCCTGGTAAAGTGCCATGTCGAGCTGAAGTCGTGCTGTGCTGTGTACCACGCCTGTGCTGATATGTCACGCCTGGTGCCTGCCTGCTGCCTAGTCTTGCTACGGTCTGAGCTACCACAGGTACACTATACGAACTATAGTGTCCTGTTGGCCAGCTGCCATACCATCAAGGCGGTACGGCCCAGTGTGTCCACATACCCAACGTGACACTCATCCTATCCCTGAGGGGGTGATCCTGATGCAAGATACTAAGAAATAGTAGAGTCAGGGTCCACTATCCCAGTGAGCAGGGAGTCCCATGATATAGTAATCGAAAGGAGACACGTGTGTCCAAGGAAAGCAGGGTAAAGAAAGGCCTGGGTTAAAAGGAAAACAATAACAATTAGAGAAAACAATATTCGCGTACATGACAATTTATACAACATAGAACAGAAAAAAAACAACAGAGGTACACTTAAAAAAACACAGTGAATTAGGAGAAATAACTAGAAGGAAGAAGAGAGAGAAGAAAGAATGGAAAGACGTCCCCAACATATCATAGAGGAAGAACAAATCAGCCAGGGTTGTCTCCCAGAAATTGACGTCGGGCCACTTCTGTGTCTTCATAGATGTGATCCTGCCACTTTCGGTCACTTAGAGCCGTCTCGGATAAAGAAGTTGAAATCGTATACCATGATCATGCAGATGGAGGTAGATCTGTGTAAACGCCTTACGTTTTAAGGAGACTGTGGAGGAGAAGTCCTGAAAGATAAGGATTTTTGATCCTCTGACCTGTAGAGTGTCGGTCTGCTTATACGTCCGTAGAATGCGTTCTTTAATCGCCCAGTTGAAGTACTTTGCTATAACTGGGCGGGGTCTGTTGTCCCTCTTTCCCCGCGGTGGACCAATCCTATGCGCCATTTCAATAGTGAGTGGACTCGTCTAGCTGAAGAGCAGATGGAAGGTTTTTCACCATGAACTGTAGAAGATCCTTGCCCATAACGTTCTTAGAGATTCCCACAAATCGGAGGTTGTTGCGTCTGCCTCTGGTTTCAAGATCTTCTAGTTCATTTCAGCATTTTGTTGTTGAGCTATAGAATTATCTAGGTTAGACAATGAGCTTTCACAAGCAAGCACCCCATTCTCCGGAGCCACTAATTATTTGTGCATTAGTGCGGATTTGCACCAATGCAGAGTTGATAGAGGCATGAATTAAATCCATCCGTTTAAAAAGTGGCATTAATAGGTGAGACACTTCTTCCGCCACCACAATAGCATGTTGTTGATCCAAAATTGGAGTTACCATAGGACTATCCAGGGGCAAAAAAATTGGTGGAGTTATGTCCCCATTATGGGTAAGCTCTGGCGACTGCGGGTAACAGTTGAAGCAGATGGAGTCAGTGGGGGTCTAGGCCCCTGTTTATCCTTGCCAGTTTTCCCTTTGGACATTGTGGAGCGCAGAGTCCTATTGCCCTGAGACTGGCGAGTGGATTGAGGCTGAGTGGATTTGTTGAGAAATTTGTCCATCACCGTAGCTGAGGGAGGGGTAGGAGGGTTATGGAGCAAGGGGATTTGCAGACGCATACAGAGTTAGTTACATAGCTGAGCAGGCAAAAATTGCAAGTGTCCGAATAAACATAAAAGCATCCACAAAAATAAAACGCATTTAGGACCTAACCGCTCAGTTAAAAGATCGGCATGACTTGTTCTCTAATAACTGGCATCACTGGATTGTTTATCAAGATACTGCAGAATACAAATCTAATATGACCCCTTGATATGGTGCCTAAATATAGTCAAACATTTATTTGTTGTGGTGTGCTTCCTTCCATCTTTGGGAATGGAGATTATCTTCCCCACAGCCAGCCCCCCCCCCCCCCATCCTGTTTTTTTTTTTCACTCTGTCTTCTACCTATTTGTTACTGAAAGTATTATATTAGTACATTTATTATGCAAAATGTTGGGGCCTGCGTGCTGTTGTTCCCCTATAATATGTGTATGTACTCCCCCCCCCCCTTGAAGGTGGGCATATTCCACCACATCCTTATTTTCCGTCCTTACTTCTGTAACCCCTTCCTTTTCTTGAAACAAAATTTGGAAAAATGGTCAAATTAAATAATGTTTTTAATAAGCGTCCACAAGACGATGTAAACATTCTTATTTTACCACAAATCCCGCAGGAACTTCCTGAACGCGTCAGGATGCAGCAAGGTATTTTTAATCTAACATATAATATTAAAAATGAAAAGAAGGTCACGACCATGTAATTGGAAACATACAAACATACTTTCACAGCACCTTG
This sequence comes from Rhinoderma darwinii, assembly GCF_050947455.1. NCBI lineage: Eukaryota > Metazoa > Chordata > Amphibia > Anura > Rhinodermatidae > Rhinoderma > Rhinoderma darwinii. The sequence continues at coordinate 87,033,416 of NC_134692.1, read as the reverse complement.
GTTTAATTCCGGTATTTTGTATTACTTATTTGTTTGACTCCCGTAACTTTGAAGGCTTTCAGCACTTTGGACAGCAGCCGCCGTTCTGACTGCTTTCTCACTGCCTTCAGCACCATGGACAGCATCTGCTGTTCTGAGCTGAAATGTTGCCAGGCAACGTGACGCTTACGCTCTATACAATTGCGCATCTGCTTTTATGACTTATTTTTTCACGTATTTTGAGAGTTGTCAGCTCTCAATTTGTTAAACTATATACAGGTTGTTTATCTCCACACTTCCTTACACGTTCTTCCCTTGTCCCTCGGTGCCTTGTTCTCCGACCGCCGGTCCAAGTGGGACGGGGGAATGATAGTTTTTCGCCCCCTCGTTCTCCGTGGTCCGGCCGTTGGCGGCATGCACGGGAGGCGGGTTTCATATACCATGGTTGGACCTGATAGGACAATATCATGGACGGGCAGGGTGAGTCGGCAGCTGTCATTACGCTGACTACTGCTGATCACAGTGCCATCCTATAGGAAACGGTGGTTACTAAATTATTCATTATGCTGCACATGAAACTGATTGGGATGAGTGGCTATTTAAGATTGGGTTGGCGGGTTCGACATCACCCCCTGACCAAGCATCTGCGAAACGCGCGTCGGGTCAGCAGCGGACGCCCGGTCTTGATCTCCCAGTCATTGCTGTACTTCACAGGTGTATGTATACAGTTTGATTAAATATGACATTTCTTATGTACTGATACTTGCCTATATTTTATGATATTCTATACCAATCTGTGCAAATATGTCATACATTTCACCTGTCTGAATTTACTTTGCATGCACTTTTGCATTTTGGGCGATCCTGTTACTGGTTTACCATCTGGTTGATCCGCTGCTTCAGCGTTCTGGTTCCATTTCTTACCCTGCGAGGGTTATTTTATTCTGTTTACTTGCAACACTGAGGGAGATAGACAATCTTGAGCGGAGCATGCTGTTGACGGAACATGCAATTAGTGGGGTAAAATTGGAGGGTGTAGACATGGGTCAGCAGGATCAGGCTTGTAGCTGGGTTAATGTAGTTTCGGGCAGTAGAAAGGGGTCCAAGAAAAGGAAGGCCAATCCTGTTTCTGATATTTCATGCAAAATTGCTAAGTTGGGTGATGATGCGAGGGTGTCTGTCTCAGAAATGGCAGCCCTAGTGGATACTGATCTCCCTAACAGCCGGGAGAACAGCACAGCTAGTAGTCGGTTGGATGGTAATTCAGGTAAAGCAAGACAATTGATAGTTGTAGGGGATACTATAATCAGGAAGACGGATAGAATAATTTGTTGCCAAGACCGCCCCAACCGAATGGTTTGCTGTCTCCCTGGTGCCAGGGTTCGGCATGTGGTAGAACGGGTGGACAAATTGCTGGGAGGGGCTGGTGATGATCCAGCTGTTGTGGTCCATGTAGGCACCAACGACAGAATAAATGGTAGGTGGAAGAGCCTTAAGAATAATTTTAAAGAACTAGGCTCCAAGCTGAAGCCTCCAAGGTTGTATTCTCAGGAATACTGCCTCTGCCATGCGCATCACAGGAAAGACAGCGGGAGCTCGGAGTTAAATGCATGGCTTAAGTCTTGGTGTAGAGGAGAAGGCTTTGGGTTCCTAGAGCACTAGCTGACTTTTCATTGGGGTACAAACTGTATTCTGCAGATGATTTGAAGGGGGTCTGCTGTGCTGGGGGAGAGAATTCTAGCTGGGGTGGTGGAGTATTTAAACTAGGGCTGAGGAGGGAGGTCAATGTAGAAAATTAAGGGGTAGTCAGGTTAGGGAGGAGTCAGAATATATTGGTGGAGGGAGAAACAGACTGTGGAGGAGAGTACTAGACTACAGGATAAGGAGATCCTTTTGTTACAAAACAGCAGTGAAAATAAAAATGCCCAAATAATGTCAAATAATCACATTTCTGATAATAAAAGTGAAAATTGCAAGGCAATTGATAGTCGTAGGGGATTCTATAATCAGGAAGACGGATAGAATAATTTGTCGCCAAGACCACCTCAACCGAATGGTTTGCTGTCTCCCTGGTGCCAGGGTTCGGCATGTGGTGGAACGGGTGGACTAATAGCTGGGAGGGGCTGGTGATGATCCAGCTGTCGTGGTCCATGTCGGTACCAACGACAGAATAAATGGTAGGTGGAGGAGCCTTAAGAATAATTTTAAAGAACTAGGCTACAAGCTGAAGGGAAGGACCTCCAAGGTTGTATTCTCAGGAATACTGCCTGTGCCATGCGCATCACAGGAAAGACAGCGAGAACTCAGGGAGTTAAATGCATGGCTTAAGTCTTGGTGTAGAGGAGAAGGATTTGGGTTCCTAGAGCACTAGGCTGACTTTTCATTGGGGTACAAACTGTATTCTGCAGATGATTTGCATCTAAATGGAAGGGGGTCCGCTGTGCTGGGGGAGAGAATTCTAGCTGGGGTGGTGGAGTATTTAAACTAGGGCTGAGGGAGGTCAATGTAGAAAAAAAAGGGGTAGCCAGGTTAGAGAGGGGTCAGACTATATTGGTGGGGGGAGAAACAGAATGTGGGGAGAGGACTAGACAACAGGATAAGGAGATCCTTTTGTTACAAAACAGCAGGGTAAATAAAAATGCCCAAATAATGTCAAATCACATTTCTGATAATAAAAGTGAAAAACTGAAAGGCAAGTTAAAGTGTATGTTCACAAATGCAAGTCTAGCAAGCAAAATGGGGGAGCTGGAGGCCTTGATACTGGAAGAAAATATAGATATAGTTGGTGTTGCTGAAACATAGCTAGGCTCTTCGCACGACTGGGCTGTAAATCTACAGGGTTTTACACTTTTCAGAAAGACAGGACAAATAGGAAAGGCGTGAGTGTATGTCTGTATATGAGAAGTGATATGAAGGCGAGTGTGAAAGACAGAATAGTGGGTGAAGATTGTGAGGAGGTTGAAACCTTCTGGGTGGAAATAAAAAGGGAGGTAAACACTGAAAAAATTACTTTTGGTGTAATCTATAGACCCCACAATATAACTGAGGAGATGGAAGGTCAGCTATATAAACAGATGGAGCGGGCCGCACAGGCGGGTACTGTAGTAATAATGGGAGATTTGAATTACAAAAAATAGAAGAGAATATCCAGAATCCCAGAATATTGTGGTTGAAGGGCCACACGGTGCCGTCCTAGTAACTAAACCAAAAACAATAAACCAAAAAACTATCCAGGACAAAACAAGCACTCATCTGGGTAAGAGAAATTCAGATATTGATATATAAAAAATAAATATATCTATAAATATTGTGATATAAAATTTGTTTAATTCGTAGAAAAAAATAGGAAAATAATGCAGACAAATTCCCACAAAATTCATATACAGTAATAGAATACAATTTAAAAACTACCTGGCCAGGAATAATTTTGGGTATATATCGATATAAGCATAAATATGCTAAATGAGATACAAAAGGATATATCGGCAAGATACATATAACAAGTTACAGCCTAAAAGGGACAGTAAATTCAAACCTGTCGGGACGGCAAGATTGTTAAGCACATCCAGGAACCAATATAAGTACGGTAAAGTAGAGTGAGCAATGAGAATATAAATGATCCACAATGATTTTACGCATACTCCTCTATTGTGTGCACATCAGTCCATAGATGGTCTTTATCATTCTTGAAGTTCTGTGGGCTTGTAAGGCTCTGTGGGCTTGTAAGCTCTGTGGGCTTGTAAAACAAGTGGTTTGTATATCAAGTGGAGTTACAAAAACCAGATTGACTTACTGTATTGTGTGTGACAAAGTGAGGGGCCATTGTATGTGATATATGTATTGATTGCTTGCTTGCTTGCTAAAACGTTTGCAAAAGTGACATAATTTAAAACCATTTTTTCTTTGCAGCTTACTTCCTGCTAAGCAGCTGACTAAGGGAGGGGTTAGCTGGTCCCAGGTGGTATAAATTAGCCCTCAGGGCTCTAGAGAGCCTGCTCGAGTGGGGCTTGTAAACCAAGTGGTTTGTATATCAAGTGGAGTTACAAAAACCGGAGTTAAAGCCCCAGTAAGTACTCTTCTATTCTTTTTGCATTAACAACTGTTCGCTGTTTTTTTGTAACTGGGATAATGGCCAGCAAGATTGGAGGTTTTCTTCAGTGCAGTGTTTGCCATATGTATGCACGACTGGAGCCTGAGTTCCAGGGTGAATACCTCTGTGGCAGATGTGAGCATGTTGGTCACCTGGAAGCTCGCATTAGAGATCTGGAGGATCAAAATGCAACACTGAGGGCAATAGACAATCTTGAGCGAAGAATGCTGCTCACGGAGCATGCAGTTAGTGGGTTAGAACTGGAGGGTGAAGACATGGGTGAGCAGGATCAGGCAAGTATCTGGGTTAATGTAGTTAGGGGCAGTAGAAAGGGGGCCAAAGAAAAGGAAGGCCGATCCGGTTTCTGACATTCCAAGCAAAATTGCCAAGTTGGGTGATGATGCGAGGGTGTCAGTCTCAGAAATGGCAGCCCTAGTGGATACTGATCTCCCTAACAGCCGGGAGAACAGCCCAGCTAGTAGTCGGCGGGATGGTAATGCAGGTAAGCCAAGGCAATTGATAGTCGTAGGGGATTCTATAATCAGGAAGACGGATAGAATAATTTGTCGCCAAGACCACCTCAACCGAATGGTTTGCTGTCTCCCTGGTGCCAGGGTTCGGCATGTGGTGGAACGGGTGGACTAATAGCTGGGAGGGGCTGGTGATGATCCAGCTGTCGTGGTCCATGTCGGTACCAACGACAGAATAAATGGTAGGTGGAGGAGCCTTAAGAATAATTTTAAAGAACTAGGCTACAAGCTGAAGGGAAGGACCTCCAAGGTTGTATTCTCAGGAATACTGCCTGTGCCATGCGCATCACAGGAAAGACAGCGAGAACTCAGGGAGTTAAATGCATGGCTTAAGTCTTGGTGTAGAGGAGAAGGATTTGGGTTCCTAGAGCACTAGGCTGACTTTTCATTGGGGTACAAACTGTATTCTGCAGATGATTTGCATCTAAATGGAAGGGGGTCCGCTGTGCTGGGGGAGAGAATTCTAGCTGGGGTGGTGGAGTATTTAAACTAGGGCTGAGGGAGGTCAATGTAGAAAAAAAAGGGGTAGCCAGGTTAGAGAGGGGTCAGACTATATTGGTGGGGGGAGAAACAGAATGTGGGGAGAGGACTAGACAACAGGATAAGGAGATCCTTTTGTTACAAAACAGCAGGGTAAATAAAAATGCCCAAATAATGTCAAATCACATTTCTGATAATAAAAGTGAAAAACTGAAAGGCAAGTTAAAGTGTATGTTCACAAATGGCAGAAGTCTAGCAAGCAAAATGGGGGAGCTGGAGGCCTTGGTACTGGAAGAAAATATAGATATAGTTGGTGTTGCTGAAACATGGCTGGACTCTTCACATGACTGGGCTGTAAATCTACAGGGTTTTACACTGCTTTGGAAAGACAGGACAAATAGGAAAGGCGGTGGTGTATGTCTATGTGAGAAATGATATGAAGGTGTGTGTGAAAGAGACAATAGTGGATGAATACTGTGAGGAGGTTGAAACCTTGTGAGTGGAACTAGAAAGGGAGGTAAACACTGAAAAAATTACTTTTGGTGTAATCTATAGACCCCCCAATATAACTGAGGAGATGGAAGGTCAGCTATATAAACAGATGGAGCGGGCTGCACAGGCGGGTACTGTAGTGATAATGGGAGATTTCAATTTCCGGGATATTATTTGGTGTCATGGTTCGGCTTCAACTGCAAAGGGGAGACATTTCCTCAACCTGTTGCAGGAAAATTTTATGGGCCAGTTTGTGGAAGACCCAACTAGAGGTGAAGCTATGTTGGACCTGGTCATTTCTAATAATGCAGAGCTTGTTGGGAACGTCAATGTTTGTGAAAACCTCGGTAACAGTGATCACAATATAGTTAAATTTTACCTATACTGTAAAAAACAAACGCAGGCTGGGAGGGCAAAAACATTTAATTTTAAGAAAGCCAATTTCCCCAGGATGAAGGCTGCAATTCAGGATATAGACTGGGAAGAACTCATGTCAAATAATGGAACAAATGATAAATGGGAGATTTTCAAATCTACTTTGGGTTATTATAGTGCAAAATTTATTCCTATAGGTAACAAGTATAAACGACTAAAATTAAATCCCACATGGCTTACACCTTCTGTGAAAGGAGCAATACATGACAAAAAAAGGGCATTTAAAAAATACCAATCTGAGGGTACTTCTGCAGCCTTTGTAAAATATAAAGAGCTTAATAAAATCTGTAAAAATATAATAAAATTAGCAAAAATACAAAATGAAAGGCAGGTGGCCAAGGATAGTAAAACACATCCCAAAAAATTCTTCAAGTATATAAATGCTAAAAAGCCAAGGTCTGAACATGTAGGACCCCTAGATAATGGTAATGGGGAGTTGGTCACAGGGGATCAAGAGAAGGCAGAGTTACTAAATGGGTTCTTTAGCTCTGTACAACTATATACAACTATATACAACTGAAGAAAGAGCAGCTGATGTAGCCGGTGCCAGTGCTGTTAATATATCAGTTGATATACTGAATTGGATGAATGTAGATATGATTCAAGCTAAATTAAATAAAATAAATGTGCACAAGGCCCCGGGACCAGATGGGTTACACCCTAGAATTCTTAAAGAGCTTAGTTCAGTTATTTCTGTCCCCCTTTTCATAATATTCAGAGATTCTCTAGTGACTGGAATAGTGCCAAGGGACTGGCGCAGGGCAAACGTGGTGCCTATTTTCAAAAAGGGCTCTAGGTCTTCCCCGGGTAATTATAGACCAGTAAGCTTATCATCCATCGTGGGGAAAATGTTTGAGGGGCTATTGAGGGACTATATACAGGATCATGTGACAAAAAATAGTATTATAACTGACAGCCAGCACGGTTTTACAAAGGACAGAAGTTGTCAAACTAACCTAATCTGTTTTTATGAAGAGGTGAGCAGAAGCATAGAGGGGCCGCTGTAGATTTAGTGTTTTTGGACTTTGCAAAGGCATTTGACACTGTCCCCCGTAGACGCCTAATGGGTAAATTAAGGACTATAGGTTTAGAAAATAAAGTTTGTAATTTGATTGAGAATTGGCTCAAGGACCGTATCCAGAGAGTTATGGTCAATGATTCCTACTCTGAATGGTCCCCGGTAATAAGTGGTGTACCCCAGGGTACAGTGCTGGGACCACTATTATTCAACTTATTTATTAATGATATAGAGGATGGGATTAATAGCACTATTTCTATTTTTGCAGATGACACCAAGCTATGTAATATAGTTCAGTCTATGGAAGATGTTCGAGTAGATTTAAACAAACTAAGTGTTTGGGCTTCCACTTGGCAGATTAAGTTTAATGTAGATAAATGTAAAGTTATGCATCTGGGTACCAACAACTTGCATATATCCTCATATGTCCTAGGGGGAGCTACACTGGCGGATTCACTTGTTGAGAAGGATCTGGGTGTACTTGTAAATCATAAACTAAATAACAGCATGCAATGTCAATCAGCTGCTTCAAAGGCCATCAGGATATTGTCGTGTATTAAAAGAGGCATGGACAGGGATGTAATATTGCCACTTTACAAAGCACTAGTGAGGCCTCATCTAGAATATGCAGTTCAGTTCTGGGCTCCAGTTCATAGAAAGGATGCCCTGGAGTTGGAAAAAATACAAAGAAGAGCAACGAAGCTAATTAGGGGCATGGAGAATTTAAGTTATGAGGAAAGATTAAAAGAATTAAACCTATTTAGCCTTGAAAAAAGACGACTAAGGGGGGACATGATTAATTTATATAAATATATTAATGGCACATACAAAAAATATGGTGAAATCCTGTTCCATGTAAAACCCCCTCAAAAAACAAGGGGGCACCCCCTCCGTCTGGAGAAAAAAAGGTTCAACCTGCAGAGGCGACAAGCCTTCTTTACTGTGAGAACTGTGAATCTATGGAATAGCCTACCGCAGGAGCTGGTCACAGCAGGGACAGTAGATGGCTTTAAAAAAGGGTTAGATAATTTCCTAGAACAAAAAAGTATTATCTCCTATGTGTAGAAATTTTTCCTTCCCTTTTCCCGTCCCTTGGTTGAACTTGATGGACATGTGTCTTTTTTCAGCCGTACTAACTATGTAACTATGTAAGTTTCAGTGCAACTTAACAGCCATGTGTATCTGACCTTAGAATCGTAATCTTGGTTACTTCAATTCCTTCAAGCAGGCGGATTTCTGGGGGGGGGGGCAGGCGGGGCATGTGCCCCGAGCGCAACCTGGTGGCAGGGAAGGGGGGCGCCGAAGAGCAGCTGAACGCTGCTGATAGGCGCCCCGTATGTCGCTCACCTGCAGCTTCTTAGGAAGAGCCAGGACATTACGGTGTTCTGACTTGGGTCTGTGACGGCCAGGACATGTGAGTAATATGTGTGGTCCCTGGAATCCTGGTGTACAATACGCCAGGAATCACATAGTGAAAAGTGTTCCATTATCGCGAGAAGGGTAGAAGCTCCCACACGGTCCTGCATAGTCGGATTAGATCTATCTACTTCGGAATTTAGAGTCAGGTTAAAATCCCTACCTATAATTAAAGTGTGTAACTGCTTTTGGAGAAGAAAGTTAAAGAGAGAGGAATAGAATTCCATGTTAGGGTAAGTGGGAGCATATACATTAAGAAGAATGTAGCGGTGGGCATTAATCGTGACATCTATGTATTAAAACCGCCCATCCGGGTGTGAGTACGTATCACGAACATCAAGTATTAGGGAAAAGTGAAAGTGAAGTATAAGAGGCGGTGTAACAGTCACCCAACCAAGGAGCCTTTAAAGAGCCCACGTTTTCCTCTCGCCAGTGTGTCTCCTGCAAGAATAATACATGAGGGCGCAAATGCTTCAAATGTAAAATGACCTCCTTGTGTTTGACTGCAGTATTGAGCCTGGCAACATTCCAGCTGAACATTTGTAACGTAGGTGATGTAGTGGTAGGTGCATATAGACTGCTGTAAGAGGTACTCATTGTAACGTCCGTGGTCGCTGACCGTCAAGGCGGTACAGGCCAATGGGTCCACATACCCAATGTGACAGTAGGCTCAGGCCATGGACCCCGCTGGTCAATCCAAGACCATGACGACATCACAGAAGATGCTAGACCTCCGGTCTCAACAGGACCAACTCCTCCAGGCAGTGAACATTATTGCACGTTGGCTAGAGGTGCAAGCTGCCGTTCCTCCTACTACACCTCCTGGCAATACTTATCCTCCGACTACACCTCCTGGCAGTGCTGATCCCCGATTTTCTTTGCCGTTTCCTGACAGCTATGATGGAGACGCAGGGATCTTCCGTGGATTTTTGAACCAGTGCCAGATCCACTTTACCCTGTATGCAAGGGCATTCTCATCTGATGGCGCAAGGGTCACGTTCATAGTCTCTCTCCTCACTGGCAGGGCCCTTGAATGGGGGAACCCTATCTGGGAGAGACAAGGACCAGAGACCCGTGACTTCCCGGGGTTCCTACGGACATTTCACACAGTGTTTGAGGAGCCTGGATGAGTCTTGTCTGCATCCGCCTCCTTGCTGAACCTATGCCAGGGAGACACCTCCGTGGGCGAGTACACCATCCACTTCCGCACCCTGGCGGGAGAACTGTTGTGGAACAATGAGGCCCTGGTGGCTACATTCTGGCAGGGACTGTCTCATAGGATTAAGAACGAGGTGGCCGCCCGAGATCTACCATCTACCCTGAATGCCCTTATCCTTCTGGCCGCCCAGATTGATATAAGGATTCGAGAACAGTTCCAAGAGGCTCGTCAGGAGGGAGGACTCACTAGTCCGGTTCCTACTTTGCAGCAAGCCCTGCTGTTCTCAGATGCTGATCCTCCTATGGAATCTGTGAGGACGGACCACTTTAAGCTGTCTACCAAGGAGAGACAACGCAGACGCACCTCGGGACTCTGTCTATATTGCGGCTTCGGAGGCCATCTTGTAACGAAAAGCCTGAGAGCCTAGGGTTGGTAGGAGAGACAACCCTGGGTAAAGAAGGACTTTCGTCTAAATTGTCCATCCCTGTGACCATAGTGTCCGGCGATTAAACGCATCGGGTCTCTGCGTAGCTGGACTCTGGATCCGCTGCTAATTTCATTCATAGAGACCTGGTGGATCTTCTCCAATTGGCCACAACCGCTCTGGAGAGGCCGTTGATGGTTGCATCTGTGAATGGACTACCTCTGCCAGACCCAATTGTAGCTGTGACCAAGCCGCTGAGGCTCCTAGTGGGAGCCCTCCATTCCAAGCTCCTTTTATTCTTTGTCCTGGCTAAAGCTGTCAATCCTGTGCTGCTGGGTCTGCCCTGGCTCCGACTACATGCCCCAGTCCTGGACTGGAATTCTGGAGAGGTTCTCCAGTGGGGTCCTGAGTGTCTCAACTGTTGCCTGGTACAGATTCGTTCGGCTCAGCCTCCTCTGCCTCAGTCCTTGGCAGGATTTCATGGTCATTATTCTGCATTCTCGGATGTCTTCAGCAAGAAAGAAACGGAGTCACTGCCCCCACACTGGGTGTATGACTGTCCTATCGACCTAGTTCCTGGTGCATCCCTTCCCCATGGTAGGGTATATCCTCTCTCCGTGCCAGAGACTCTGTCCATGTCTGCCTATGTTAAGGAGAACTTGGAGAGGGGATTCATATGGAAGTCCTCCTTCCCGGCAGGAGCCAGGTTCTTCTTCATCAAGAAAAAGTATGGTTCTCTGCAACCTTGCATCGACTACCGGGGTCTCAAGCAGATCACGGTAAAAAATAGGTATTCGTTGCCATTGATTTTTTTAACTGTTTGATCGCATACGTGGAAAAGATTTTTTTAAAACTAGACATGCGTGGGTCTTACAACCTAATTCGAATTGGCCGGGGTGACGAATGGAAGACTGCATTTAACACCCGTGACGGACACTATGAATATCTAGTAATACCCTTCGGTCTGTGTAATGCTCCCGCGGTCTTCCAGGAGTTTGTTAATGACATCTTCCATGACCTCCTCTATGTTTGTGTTGTGGTCTATCTTGATGACATCTTGATTTTCTCTCCAGATTCAATGACTCATTGGAGACATGTCCGTCAAGTTTTGCTACGGTTAAGGGAGAATCGTCTGTACGCCAAGTTGGAGAAGTGCATGTTTGAGAGAGATGCTCTACCCTTCCTGGGCTACATCATATCGAATCAAGGTCTCAAGATGGATCCTGAAAAGGTAAAGGCCGTCCTGGAATGGCCACGCCCTCAAGGCTTGAGCGCCATACAGCGCTTCCTGGGATTCTCCAATTTCTACAGACAGTTCATTCCAAACTTTTCCTTACTGACATCTCCTATCTCTAACCTCACCAAGAAAAGCATGAACGCCAAGGTGTGGACTCAAGAGGCGGAAGCCGCATTTTATAGCCTGAAGAGTGCCTTCATGTCAGTCTCGATCCTCTATCATCCAGATGGTTCTCGACAGTTCTCATTGGAGGTGGATGCCTCCTCTGTCGGTGCTGGTGCACTCCTGTTCCAGAGAGGTTCCAAGGGCAAGTCATTGGTATGTGGCTATTACTCCAACCGGTTCTCTTCCGCAGAACGCAACTACTCGATTGGGGATCGGGAGTTACTGGCCATCAAATTGGCTCTGGAGGAGTGGAGGCATATGTTAGAGGGCACAGTTCATCCCATCTTGATATTTACGAACCAAGAGAACCTCACTTATCTCCAGACGGCCCAACGACTTATTCCCCATCAGGCCAGGTGGTCGCTGTTCTTTGCCCGGTTCCAGTTTGAGCTCCACTACCGTCCGGCCGACAAGAATGTGAGGGCCGATGCCTTGTCCAGGTCGTTCGAGACAGAGGACACTATGGAGTCTCCACAGAATATTATTAATCCGTCCTGCATCATCCCTGTCAACCCTCTTCAAGTTAGAGACATTCCCCCGGGGAGGACTTTTGTGCGTCTGGCAGACAGAAGAAGAATCCTCCGCTGGGGACACAGATCCAAACTGGCAGATCACGCGGGTGTCCGTAAGACCCGAGACTTCATTGTTCATCAGTTCTGGTGACACACGCTGCCCAAAGACATCACGGACTTTGTCTCCACCTGCACGGTGTGCGCAACAAATAAAGTTGCCCACTCCAAACTGGCGGGCCTGCTCCAGCCGCTGCCTGTGCCCGATGCCCCCTGGCAACATATTGATATGGACTTTGTCACGAACCTGCCTCCCTCTGCATGATGCAGTGTGGTCTGGGTGGTGGTGGACCAGTTTTCGAAGATGGCTCACTTCGTTCTGCTGGCCGGTCTACCTTTTGCATCTCGACTGGCCGCCCTCTTCATCCAACACATCTTCCACCTGTACAGCTTGCCTTGGCATATTGTGTCTGATCGGGGGGTTCAGTTCACCTCGAAGTTCTGGAGAGCCCTCTGCGGACTCCTCGGTGTGAAGTTGAACTTTTCCTCAGCCTACCATCCTCAGTCCAATTGTCAAGTCGAGAGGATCAACCAAATCATGGAGTACTACCTACGACACGTCATCTCCAAGCAGCATGATGACTGGGTGTAGCTTCTTCCTTGGGCCGAGTTCTTGTATTATAAACATACTAGCGAGTACACAAGAAATACACTATTCTTCATAGTCAACACCCACGACTCACCTCTTCCGGTGTCCGTTATGTCCGAATTCCCCACAGAGGTTTCTTCTTTTGGGGACTTCCTGCGGATCTGGCAGCAGACCCGATCCTCCATTCTGCTGGCGGTGGACCACATGAAACGTAAGGCAGACACAAGGAGAAGAGAACCTCCCCAGTTTTCTCCAGCTACCAAGGTCTGGCTGTCCTCCAGAAAGATCCGGCTGAGGGTGCCATCTTACAAGTTTGCTCCCAGGTTCCTCGGACCCTTCGAGATCTTGCAACAGATTAACCCGGTCTCCTACAAGCTTCGGCTGCCTCCTACCCTCTGGATCCCCAACTCCTTTCACGTTTCTCTTCTGAAACCTGTGGTCCTGAACCGCTACTCTAAGACTCTTAGCCCTGCAGTTGCCCCCAGTGGTTCTTCTGAGATATTTGAGGTCAAGGAGATCCTGGACACCAAAAAAGTAAGAGGAAGAACCTTTTATTTAGTAGATTGGAGGGGTTTGGTCCAGAAGAGAGGTCCTGGCAGCGAGAAGAGAATCTCAAGGCTCATTAACTAAGAAGTTTCTCTCTCGTTCTGGTCCCAAGAGGAGGGGGCGTAAGAGGGGGATACTGTAACATCCATGGTCGCTGACCATGAACTCCTTCCATCCGGTCGACGCCCTTCTCTTCTGAGATGTCTGCACATGTGGCCGTCTTGTTCCACAGTGACCACCAGGGTGCGCTCGCGAGCTCAGTCCAGACTTAAGGAGCCAAAGCGCACGCAGGTGGGAGATTGAGCTGATTGCTCCCAGAGCACCCTGGACTATAAGAAGGGCTGTGCCCCTCCCTGGAATGCCTGAGCCCTGTTGTTGTTATCCTAGTATGTCTAAGCAAATGATCTCCTAAGTGTTTTCCAGTTCCCAGTGTTCCCCGTTCCTGCTACCTGTAACCTGTATACCGTACTATCCTGGTAAAGTGCCATGTCGAGCTGAAGTCGTGCTGTGCTGTGTACCACGCCTGTGCTGATATGTCACGCCTGGTGCCTGCCTGCTGCCTAGTCTTGCTACGGTCTGAGCTACCACAGGTACACTATACGAACTATAGTGTCCTGTTGGCCAGCTGCCATACCATCAAGGCGGTACGGCCCAGTGTGTCCACATACCCAACGTGACACTCATCCTATCCCTGAGGGGGTGATCCTGATGCAAGATACTAAGAAATAGTAGAGTCAGGGTCCACTATCCCAGTGAGCAGGGAGTCCCATGATATAGTAATCGAAAGGAGACACGTGTGTCCAAGGAAAGCAGGGTAAAGAAAGGCCTGGGTTAAAAGGAAAACAATAACAATTAGAGAAAACAATATTCGCGTACATGACAATTTATACAACATAGAACAGAAAAAAAACAACAGAGGTACACTTAAAAAAACACAGTGAATTAGGAGAAATAACTAGAAGGAAGAAGAGAGAGAAGAAAGAATGGAAAGACGTCCCCAACATATCATAGAGGAAGAACAAATCAGCCAGGGTTGTCTCCCAGAAATTGACGTCGGGCCACTTCTGTGTCTTCATAGATGTGATCCTGCCACTTTCGGTCACTTAGAGCCGTCTCGGATAAAGAAGTTGAAATCGTATACCATGATCATGCAGATGGAGGTAGATCTGTGTAAACGCCTTACGTTTTAAGGAGACTGTGGAGGAGAAGTCCTGAAAGATAAGGATTTTTGATCCTCTGACCTGTAGAGTGTCGGTCTGCTTATACGTCCGTAGAATGCGTTCTTTAATCGCCCAGTTGAAGTACTTTGCTATAACTGGGCGGGGTCTGTTGTCCCTCTTTCCCCGCGGTGGACCAATCCTATGCGCCATTTCAATAGTGAGTGGACTCGTCTAGCTGAAGAGCAGATGGAAGGTTTTTCACCATGAACTGTAGAAGATCCTTGCCCATAACGTTCTTAGAGATTCCCACAAATCGGAGGTTGTTGCGTCTGCCTCTGGTTTCAAGATCTTCTAGTTCATTTCAGCATTTTGTTGTTGAGCTATAGAATTATCTAGGTTAGACAATGAGCTTTCACAAGCAAGCACCCCATTCTCCGGAGCCACTAATTATTTGTGCATTAGTGCGGATTTGCACCAATGCAGAGTTGATAGAGGCATGAATTAAATCCATCCGTTTAAAAAGTGGCATTAATAGGTGAGACACTTCTTCCGCCACCACAATAGCATGTTGTTGATCCAAAATTGGAGTTACCATAGGACTATCCAGGGGCAAAAAAATTGGTGGAGTTATGTCCCCATTATGGGTAAGCTCTGGCGACTGCGGGTAACAGTTGAAGCAGATGGAGTCAGTGGGGGTCTAGGCCCCTGTTTATCCTTGCCAGTTTTCCCTTTGGACATTGTGGAGCGCAGAGTCCTATTGCCCTGAGACTGGCGAGTGGATTGAGGCTGAGTGGATTTGTTGAGAAATTTGTCCATCACCGTAGCTGAGGGAGGGGTAGGAGGGTTATGGAGCAAGGGGATTTGCAGACGCATACAGAGTTAGTTACATAGCTGAGCAGGCAAAAATTGCAAGTGTCCGAATAAACATAAAAGCATCCACAAAAATAAAACGCATTTAGGACCTAACCGCTCAGTTAAAAGATCGGCATGACTTGTTCTCTAATAACTGGCATCACTGGATTGTTTATCAAGATACTGCAGAATACAAATCTAATATGACCCCTTGATATGGTGCCTAAATATAGTCAAACATTTATTTGTTGTGGTGTGCTTCCTTCCATCTTTGGGAATGGAGATTATCTTCCCCACAGCCAGCCCCCCCCCCCCCCCCATCCTGTTTTTTTTTTTCACTCTGTCTTCTACCTATTTGTTACTGAAAGTATTATATTAGTACATTTATTATGCAAAATGTTGGGGCCTGCGTGCTGTTGTTCCCCTATAATATGTGTATGTACTCCCCCCCCCCCTTGAAGGTGGGCATATTCCACCACATCCTTATTTTCCGTCCTTACTTCTGTAACCCCTTCCTTTTCTTGAAACAAAATTTGGAAAAATGGTCAAATTAAATAATGTTTTTAATAAGCGTCCACAAGACGATGTAAACATTCTTATTTTACCACAAATCCCGCAGGAACTTCCTGAACGCGTCAGGATGCAGCAAGGTATTTTTAATCTAACATATAATATTAAAAATGAAAAGAAGGTCACGACCATGTAATTGGAAACATACAAACATACTTTCACAGCACCTTGGTTTAATTCCGGTATTTTGTATTACTTATTTGTTTGACTCCCGTAACTTTGAAGGCTTTCAGCACTTTGGACAGCAGCCGCCGTTCTGACTGCTTTCTCACTGCCTTCAGCACCATGGACAGCATCTGCTGTTCTGAGCTGAAATGTTGCCAGGCAACGTGACGCTTACGCTCTATACAATTGTGCATCTGCTTTTATGACTTATTTTTTCACGTATTTTGAGAGTTGTCAGCTCTCAATTTGTTAAACTATATACAGGTTGTTTATCTCCACACTTCCTTACACGTTCTTCCCTTGTCCCTCGGTGCCTTGTTCTCCGACCGCCGGTCCAAGTGGGACGGGGGAATGATAGTTTTTCGCCCCCTCGTTCTCCGTGGTCCGGCCGTTGGCGGCATGCACGGGAGGCGGGTTTCATATACCATGGTTGGACCTGATAGGACAATATCATGGACGGGCAGGGTGAGTCGGCAGCTGTCATTACGCTGACTACTGCTGATCACAGTGCCATCCTATAGGAAACGGTGGTTACTAAATTATTCATTATGCTGCACATGAAACTGATTGGGATGAGTGGCTATTTAAGATTGGGTTGGCGGGTTCGACATCACCCCCTGACCAAGCATCTGCGAAACGCGCGTCGGGTCAGCAGCGGACGCCCGGTCTTGATCTCCCAGTCATTGCTGTACTTCACAGGTGTATGTATACAGTTTGATTAAATATGACATTTCTTATGTACTGATACTTGCCTATATTTTATGATATTCTATACCAATCTGTGCAAATATGTCATACATTTCACCTGTCTGAATTTACTTTGCATGCACTTTTGCATTTTGGGCGATCCTGTTACTGGTTTACCATCTGGTTGATCCGCTGCTTCAGCGTTCTGGTTCCATTTCTTACCCTGCGAGGGTTATTTTATTCTGTTTACTTGCAACACTGAGGGAGATAGACAATCTTGAGCGGAGCATGCTGTTGACGGAACATGCAATTAGTGGGGTAAAATTGGAGGGTGTAGACATGGGTCAGCAGGATCAGGCTTGTAGCTGGGTTAATGTAGTTTCGGGCAGTAGAAAGGGGTCCAAGAAAAGGAAGGCCAATCCTGTTTCTGATATTTCATGCAAAATTGCTAAGTTGGGTGATGATGCGAGGGTGTCTGTCTCAGAAATGGCAGCCCTAGTGGATACTGATCTCCCTAACAGCCGGGAGAACAGCACAGCTAGTAGTCGGTTGGATGGTAATTCAGGTAAAGCAAGACAATTGATAGTTGTAGGGGATACTATAATCAGGAAGACGGATAGAATAATTTGTTGCCAAGACCGCCCCAACCGAATGGTTTGCTGTCTCCCTGGTGCCAGGGTTCGGCATGTGGTAGAACGGGTGGACAAATTGCTGGGAGGGGCTGGTGATGATCCAGCTGTTGTGGTCCATGTAGGCACCAACGACAGAATAAATGGTAGGTGGAAGAGCCTTAAGAATAATTTTAAAGAACTAGGCTCCAAGCTGAAGCCTCCAAGGTTGTATTCTCAGGAATACTGCCTCTGCCATGCGCATCACAGGAAAGACAGCGGGAGCTCGGAGTTAAATGCATGGCTTAAGTCTTGGTGTAGAGGAGAAGGCTTTGGGTTCCTAGAGCACTAGCTGACTTTTCATTGGGGTACAAACTGTATTCTGCAGATGATTTGAAGGGGGTCTGCTGTGCTGGGGGAGAGAATTCTAGCTGGGGTGGTGGAGTATTTAAACTAGGGCTGAGGAGGGAGGTCAATGTAGAAAATTAAGGGGTAGTCAGGTTAGGGAGGAGTCAGAATATATTGGTGGAGGGAGAAACAGACTGTGGAGGAGAGTACTAGACTACAGGATAAGGAGATCCTTTTGTTACAAAACAGCAGTGAAAATAAAAATGCCCAAATAATGTCAAATAATCACATTTCTGATAATAAAAGTGAAAATTGCAAGGCAATTGATAGTCGTAGGGGATTCTATAATCAGGAAGACGGATAGAATAATTTGTCGCCAAGACCACCTCAACCGAATGGTTTGCTGTCTCCCTGGTGCCAGGGTTCGGCATGTGGTGGAACGGGTGGACTAATAGCTGGGAGGGGCTGGTGATGATCCAGCTGTCGTGGTCCATGTCGGTACCAACGACAGAATAAATGGTAGGTGGAGGAGCCTTAAGAATAATTTTAAAGAACTAGGCTACAAGCTGAAGGGAAGGACCTCCAAGGTTGTATTCTCAGGAATACTGCCTGTGCCATGCGCATCACAGGAAAGACAGCGAGAACTCAGGGAGTTAAATGCATGGCTTAAGTCTTGGTGTAGAGGAGAAGGATTTGGGTTCCTAGAGCACTAGGCTGACTTTTCATTGGGGTACAAACTGTATTCTGCAGATGATTTGCATCTAAATGGAAGGGGGTCCGCTGTGCTGGGGGAGAGAATTCTAGCTGGGGTGGTGGAGTATTTAAACTAGGGCTGAGGGAGGTCAATGTAGAAAAAAAAGGGGTAGCCAGGTTAGAGAGGGGTCAGACTATATTGGTGGGGGGAGAAACAGAATGTGGGGAGAGGACTAGACAACAGGATAAGGAGATCCTTTTGTTACAAAACAGCAGGGTAAATAAAAATGCCCAAATAATGTCAAATCACATTTCTGATAATAAAAGTGAAAAACTGAAAGGCAAGTTAAAGTGTATGTTCACAAATGCAAGTCTAGCAAGCAAAATGGGGGAGCTGGAGGCCTTGATACTGGAAGAAAATATAGATATAGTTGGTGTTGCTGAAACATAGCTAGGCTCTTCGCACGACTGGGCTGTAAATCTACAGGGTTTTACACTTTTCAGAAAGACAGGACAAATAGGAAAGGCGTGAGTGTATGTCTGTATATGAGAAGTGATATGAAGGCGAGTGTGAAAGACAGAATAGTGGGTGAAGATTGTGAGGAGGTTGAAACCTTCTGGGTGGAAATAAAAAGGGAGGTAAACACTGAAAAAATTACTTTTGGTGTAATCTATAGACCCCACAATATAACTGAGGAGATGGAAGGTCAGCTATATAAACAGATGGAGCGGGCCGCACAGGCGGGTACTGTAGTAATAATGGGAGATTTGAATTACAAAAAATAGAAGAGAATATCCAGAATCCCAGAATATTGTGGTTGAAGGGCCACACGGTGCCGTCCTAGTAACTAAACCAAAAACAATAAACCAAAAAACTATCCAGGACAAAACAAGCACTCATCTGGGTAAGAGAAATTCAGATATTGATATATAAAAAATAAATATATCTATAAATATTGTGATATAAAATTTGTTTAATTCGTAGAAAAAAATAGGAAAATAATGCAGACAAATTCCCACAAAATTCATATACAGTAATAGAATACAATTTAAAAACTACCTGGCCAGGAATAATTTTGGGTATATATCGATATAAGCATAAATATGCTAAATGAGATACAAAAGGATATATCGGCAAGATACATATAACAAGTTACAGCCTAAAAGGGACAGTAAATTCAAACCTGTCGGGACGGCAAGATTGTTAAGCACATCCAGGAACCAATATAAGTACGGTAAAGTAGAGTGAGCAATGAGAATATAAATGATCCACAATGATTTTACGCATACTCCTCTATTGTGTGCACATCAGTCCATAGATGGTCTTTATCATTCTTGAAGTTCTGTGGGCTTGTAAGGCTCTGTGGGCTTGTAAGCTCTGTGGGCTTGTAAAACAAGTGGTTTGTATATCAAGTGGAGTTACAAAAACCAGATTGACTTACTGTATTGTGTGTGACAAAGTGAGGGGCCATTGTATGTGATATATGTATTGATTGCTTGCTTGCTTGCTAAAACGTTTGCAAAAGTGACATAATTTAAAACCATTTTTTCTTTGCAGCTTACTTCCTGCTAAGCAGCTGACTAAGGGAGGGGTTAGCTGGTCCCAGGTGGTATAAATTAGCCCTCAGGGCTCTAGAGAGCCTGCTCGAGTGGGGCTTGTAAACCAAGTGGTTTGTATATCAAGTGGAGTTACAAAAACCGGAGTTAAAGCCCCAGTAAGTACTCTTCTATTCTTTTTGCATTAACAACTGTTCGCTGTTTTTTTGTAACTGGGATAATGGCCAGCAAGATTGGAGGTTTTCTTCAGTGCAGTGTTTGCCATATGTATGCACGACTGGAGCCTGAGTTCCAGGGTGAATACCTCTGTGGCAGATGTGAGCATGTTGGTCACCTGGAAGCTCGCATTAGAGATCTGGAGGATCAAAATGCAACACTGAGGGCAATAGACAATCTTGAGCGAAGAATGCTGCTCACGGAGCATGCAGTTAGTGGGTTAGAACTGGAGGGTGAAGACATGGGTGAGCAGGATCAGGCAAGTATCTGGGTTAATGTAGTTAGGGGCAGTAGAAAGGGGGCCAAAGAAAAGGAAGGCCGATCCGGTTTCTGACATTCCAAGCAAAATTGCCAAGTTGGGTGATGATGCGAGGGTGTCAGTCTCAGAAATGGCAGCCCTAGTGGATACTGATCTCCCTAACAGCCGGGAGAACAGCCCAGCTAGTAGTCGGCGGGATGGTAATGCAGGTAAGCCAAGGCAATTGATAGTCGTAGGGGATTCTATAATCAGGAAGACGGATAGAATAATTTGTCGCCAAGACCACCTCAACCGAATGGTTTGCTGTCTCCCTGGTGCCAGGGTTCGGCATGTGGTGGAACGGGTGGACTAATAGCTGGGAGGGGCTGGTGATGATCCAGCTGTCGTGGTCCATGTCGGTACCAACGACAGAATAAATGGTAGGTGGAGGAGCCTTAAGAATAATTTTAAAGAACTAGGCTACAAGCTGAAGGGAAGGACCTCCAAGGTTGTATTCTCAGGAATACTGCCTGTGCCATGCGCATCACAGGAAAGACAGCGAGAACTCAGGGAGTTAAATGCATGGCTTAAGTCTTGGTGTAGAGGAGAAGGATTTGGGTTCCTAGAGCACTAGGCTGACTTTTCATTGGGGTACAAACTGTATTCTGCAGATGATTTGCATCTAAATGGAAGGGGGTCCGCTGTGCTGGGGGAGAGAATTCTAGCTGGGGTGGTGGAGTATTTAAACTAGGGCTGAGGGAGGTCAATGTAGAAAAAAAAGGGGTAGCCAGGTTAGAGAGGGGTCAGACTATATTGGTGGGGGGAGAAACAGAATGTGGGGAGAGGACTAGACAACAGGATAAGGAGATCCTTTTGTTACAAAACAGCAGGGTAAATAAAAATGCCCAAATAATGTCAAATCACATTTCTGATAATAAAAGTGAAAAACTGAAAGGCAAGTTAAAGTGTATGTTCACAAATGGCAGAAGTCTAGCAAGCAAAATGGGGGAGCTGGAGGCCTTGGTACTGGAAGAAAATATAGATATAGTTGGTGTTGCTGAAACATGGCTGGACTCTTCACATGACTGGGCTGTAAATCTACAGGGTTTTACACTGCTTTGGAAAGACAGGACAAATAGGAAAGGCGGTGGTGTATGTCTATGTGAGAAATGATATGAAGGTGTGTGTGAAAGAGACAATAGTGGATGAATACTGTGAGGAGGTTGAAACCTTGTGAGTGGAACTAGAAAGGGAGGTAAACACTGAAAAAATTACTTTTGGTGTAATCTATAGACCCCCCAATATAACTGAGGAGATGGAAGGTCAGCTATATAAACAGATGGAGCGGGCTGCACAGGCGGGTACTGTAGTGATAATGGGAGATTTCAATTTCCGGGATATTATTTGGTGTCATGGTTCGGCTTCAACTGCAAAGGGGAGACATTTCCTCAACCTGTTGCAGGAAAATTTTATGGGCCAGTTTGTGGAAGACCCAACTAGAGGTGAAGCTATGTTGGACCTGGTCATTTCTAATAATGCAGAGCTTGTTGGGAACGTCAATGTTTGTGAAAACCTCGGTAACAGTGATCACAATATAGTTAAATTTTACCTATACTGTAAAAAACAAACGCAGGCTGGGAGGGCAAAAACATTTAATTTTAAGAAAGCCAATTTCCCCAGGATGAAGGCTGCAATTCAGGATATAGACTGGGAAGAACTCATGTCAAATAATGGAACAAATGATAAATGGGAGATTTTCAAATCTACTTTGGGTTATTATAGTGCAAAATTTATTCCTATAGGTAACAAGTATAAACGACTAAAATTAAATCCCACATGGCTTACACCTTCTGTGAAAGGAGCAATACATGACAAAAAAAGGGCATTTAAAAAATACCAATCTGAGGGTACTTCTGCAGCCTTTGTAAAATATAAAGAGCTTAATAAAATCTGTAAAAATATAATAAAATTAGCAAAAATACAAAATGAAAGGCAGGTGGCCAAGGATAGTAAAACACATCCCAAAAAATTCTTCAAGTATATAAATGCTAAAAAGCCAAGGTCTGAACATGTAGGACCCCTAGATAATGGTAATGGGGAGTTGGTCACAGGGGATCAAGAGAAGGCAGAGTTACTAAATGGGTTCTTTAGCTCTGTACAACTATATACAACTATATACAACTGAAGAAAGAGCAGCTGATGTAGCCGGTGCCAGTGCTGTTAATATATCAGTTGATATACTGAATTGGATGAATGTAGATATGATTCAAGCTAAATTAAATAAAATAAATGTGCACAAGGCCCCGGGACCAGATGGGTTACACCCTAGAATTCTTAAAGAGCTTAGTTCAGTTATTTCTGTCCCCCTTTTCATAATATTCAGAGATTCTCTAGTGACTGGAATAGTGCCAAGGGACTGGCGCAGGGCAAACGTGGTGCCTATTTTCAAAAAGGGCTCTAGGTCTTCCCCGGGTAATTATAGACCAGTAAGCTTATCATCCATCGTGGGGAAAATGTTTGAGGGGCTATTGAGGGACTATATACAGGATCATGTGACAAAAAATAGTATTATAACTGACAGCCAGCACGGTTTTACAAAGGACAGAAGTTGTCAAACTAACCTAATCTGTTTTTATGAAGAGGTGAGCAGAAGCATAGAGGGGCCGCTGTAGATTTAGTGTTTTTGGACTTTGCAAAGGCATTTGACACTGTCCCCCGTAGACGCCTAATGGGTAAATTAAGGACTATAGGTTTAGAAAATAAAGTTTGTAATTTGATTGAGAATTGGCTCAAGGACCGTATCCAGAGAGTTATGGTCAATGATTCCTACTCTGAATGGTCCCCGGTAATAAGTGGTGTACCCCAGGGTACAGTGCTGGGACCACTATTATTCAACTTATTTATTAATGATATAGAGGATGGGATTAATAGCACTATTTCTATTTTTGCAGATGACACCAAGCTATGTAATATAGTTCAGTCTATGGAAGATGTTCGAGTAGATTTAAACAAACTAAGTGTTTGGGCTTCCACTTGGCAGATTAAGTTTAATGTAGATAAATGTAAAGTTATGCATCTGGGTACCAACAACTTGCATATATCCTCATATGTCCTAGGGGGAGCTACACTGGCGGATTCACTTGTTGAGAAGGATCTGGGTGTACTTGTAAATCATAAACTAAATAACAGCATGCAATGTCAATCAGCTGCTTCAAAGGCCATCAGGATATTGTCGTGTATTAAAAGAGGCATGGACAGGGATGTAATATTGCCACTTTACAAAGCACTAGTGAGGCCTCATCTAGAATATGCAGTTCAGTTCTGGGCTCCAGTTCATAGAAAGGATGCCCTGGAGTTGGAAAAAATACAAAGAAGAGCAACGAAGCTAATTAGGGGCATGGAGAATTTAAGTTATGAGGAAAGATTAAAAGAATTAAACCTATTTAGCCTTGAAAAAAGACGACTAAGGGGGGACATGATTAATTTATATAAATATATTAATGGCACATACAAAAAATATGGTGAAATCCTGTTCCATGTAAAACCCCCTCAAAAAACAAGGGGGCACCCCCTCCGTCTGGAGAAAAAAAGGTTCAACCTGCAGAGGCGACAAGCCTTCTTTACTGTGAGAACTGTGAATCTATGGAATAGCCTACCGCAGGAGCTGGTCACAGCAGGGACAGTAGATGGCTTTAAAAAAGGGTTAGATAATTTCCTAGAACAAAAAAGTATTATCTCCTATGTGTAGAAATTTTTCCTTCCCTTTTCCCGTCCCTTGGTTGAACTTGATGGACATGTGTCTTTTTTCAGCCGTACTAACTATGTAACTATGTAAGTTTCAGTGCAACTTAACAGCCATGTGTATCTGACCTTAGAATCGTAATCTTGGTTACTTCAATTCCTTCAAGCAGGCGGATTTCTGGGGGGGGGGGCAGGCGGGGCATGTGCCCCGAGCGCAACCTGGTGGCAGGGAAGGGGGGCGCCGAAGAGCAGCTGAACGCTGCTGATAGGCGCCCCGTATGTCGCTCACCTGCAGCTTCTTAGGAAGAGCCAGGACATTACGGTGTTCTGACTTGGGTCTGTGACGGCCAGGACATGTGAGTAATATGTGTGGTCCCTGGAATCCTGGTGTACAATACGCCAGGAATCACATAGTGAAAAGTGTTCCATTATCGCGAGAAGGGTAGAAGCTCCCACACGGTCCTGCATAGTCGGATTAGATCTATCTACTTCGGAATTTAGAGTCAGGTTAAAATCCCTACCTATAATTAAAGTGTGTAACTGCTTTTGGAGAAGAAAGTTAAAGAGAGAGGAATAGAATTCCATGTTAGGGTAAGTGGGAGCATATACATTAAGAAGAATGTAGCGGTGGGCATTAATCGTGACATCTATGTATTAAAACCGCCCATCCGGGTGTGAGTACGTATCACGAACATCAAGTATTAGGGAAAAGTGAAAGTGAAGTATAAGAGGCGGTGTAACAGTCACCCAACCAAGGAGCCTTTAAAGAGCCCACGTTTTCCTCTCGCCAGTGTGTCTCCTGCAAGAATAATACATGAGGGCGCAAATGCTTCAAATGTAAAATGACCTCCTTGTGTTTGACTGCAGTATTGAGCCTGGCAACATTCCAGCTGAACATTTGTAACGTAGGTGATGTAGTGGTAGGTGCATATAGACTGCTGTAAGAGGTACTCATTGTAACGTCCGTGGTCGCTGACCGTCAAGGCGGTACAGGCCAATGGGTCCACATACCCAATGTGACAGTAGGCTCAGGCCATGGACCCCGCTGGTCAATCCAAGACCATGACGACATCACAGAAGATGCTAGACCTCCGGTCTCAACAGGACCAACTCCTCCAGGCAGTGAACATTATTGCACGTTGGCTAGAGGTGCAAGCTGCCGTTCCTCCTACTACACCTCCTGGCAATACTTATCCTCCGACTACACCTCCTGGCAGTGCTGATCCCCGATTTTCTTTGCCGTTTCCTGACAGCTATGATGGAGACGCAGGGATCTTCCGTGGATTTTTGAACCAGTGCCAGATCCACTTTACCCTGTATGCAAGGGCATTCTCATCTGATGGCGCAAGGGTCACGTTCATAGTCTCTCTCCTCACTGGCAGGGCCCTTGAATGGGGGAACCCTATCTGGGAGAGACAAGGACCAGAGACCCGTGACTTCCCGGGGTTCCTACGGACATTTCACACAGTGTTTGAGGAGCCTGGATGAGTCTTGTCTGCATCCGCCTCCTTGCTGAACCTATGCCAGGGAGACACCTCCGTGGGCGAGTACACCATCCACTTCCGCACCCTGGCGGGAGAACTGTTGTGGAACAATGAGGCCCTGGTGGCTACATTCTGGCAGGGACTGTCTCATAGGATTAAGAACGAGGTGGCCGCCCGAGATCTACCATCTACCCTGAATGCCCTTATCCTTCTGGCCGCCCAGATTGATATAAGGATTCGAGAACAGTTCCAAGAGGCTCGTCAGGAGGGAGGACTCACTAGTCCGGTTCCTACTTTGCAGCAAGCCCTGCTGTTCTCAGATGCTGATCCTCCTATGGAATCTGTGAGGACGGACCACTTTAAGCTGTCTACCAAGGAGAGACAACGCAGACGCACCTCGGGACTCTGTCTATATTGCGGCTTCGGAGGCCATCTTGTAACGAAAAGCCTGAGAGCCTAGGGTTGGTAGGAGAGACAACCCTGGGTAAAGAAGGACTTTCGTCTAAATTGTCCATCCCTGTCACCATAGTGTCCGGCGATTAAACGCATCGGGTCTCTGCGTAGCTGGACTCTGGATCCGCTGCTAATTTCATTCATAGAGACCTGGTGGATCTTCTCCAATTGGCCACAACCGCTCTGGAGAGGCCGTTGATGGTTGCATCTGTGAATGGACTACCTCTGCCAGACCCAATTGTAGCTGTGACCAAGCCGCTGAGGCTCCTAGTGGGAGCCCTCCATTCCAAGCTCCTTTTATTCTTTGTCCTGGCTAAAGCTGTCAATCCTGTGCTGCTGGGTCTGCCCTGGCTCCGACTACATGCCCCAGTCCTGGACTGGAATTCTGGAGAGGTTCTCCAGTGGGGTCCTGAGTGTCTCAACTGTTGCCTGGTACAGATTCGTTCGGCTCAGCCTCCTCTGCCTCAGTCCTTGGCAGGATTTCATGGTCATTATTCTGCATTCTCGGATGTCTTCAGCAAGAAAGAAACGGAGTCACTGCCCCCACACTGGGTGTATGACTGTCCTATCGACCTAGTTCCTGGTGCATCCCTTCCCCATGGTAGGGTATATCCTCTCTCCGTGCCAGAGACTCTGTCCATGTCTGCCTATGTTAAGGAGAACTTGGAGAGGGGATTCATATGGAAGTCCTCCTTCCCGGCAGGAGCCAGGTTCTTCTTCATCAAGAAAAAGTATGGTTCTCTGCAACCTTGCATCGACTACCGGGGTCTCAAGCAGATCACGGTAAAAAATAGGTATTCGTTGCCATTGATTTTTTTAACTGTTTGATCGCATACGTGGAAAAGATTTTTTTAAAACTAGACATGCGTGGGTCTTACAACCTAATTCGAATTGGCCGGGGTGACGAATGGAAGACTGCATTTAACACCCGTGACGGACACTATGAATATCTAGTAATACCCTTCGGTCTGTGTAATGCTCCCGCGGTCTTCCAGGAGTTTGTTAATGACATCTTCCATGACCTCCTCTATGTTTGTGTTGTGGTCTATCTTGATGACATCTTGATTTTCTCTCCAGATTCAATGACTCATTGGAGACATGTCCGTCAAGTTTTGCTACGGTTAAGGGAGAATCGTCTGTACGCCAAGTTGGAGAAGTGCATGTTTGAGAGAGATGCTCTACCCTTCCTGGGCTACATCATATCGAATCAAGGTCTCAAGATGGATCCTGAAAAGGTAAAGGCCGTCCTGGAATGGCCACGCCCTCAAGGCTTGAGCGCCATACAGCGCTTCCTGGGATTCTCCAATTTCTACAGACAGTTCATTCCAAACTTTTCCTTACTGACATCTCCTATCTCTAACCTCACCAAGAAAAGCATGAACGCCAAGGTGTGGACTCAAGAGGCGGAAGCCGCATTTTATAGCCTGAAGAGTGCCTTCATGTCAGTCTCGATCCTCTATCATCCAGATGGTTCTCGACAGTTCTCATTGGAGGTGGATGCCTCCTCTGTCGGTGCTGGTGCACTCCTGTTCCAGAGAGGTTCCAAGGGCAAGTCATTGGTATGTGGCTATTACTCCAACCGGTTCTCTTCCGCAGAACGCAACTACTCGATTGGGGATCGGGAGTTACTGGCCATCAAATTGGCTCTGGAGGAGTGGAGGCATATGTTAGAGGGCACAGTTCATCCCATCTTGATATTTACGAACCAAGAGAACCTCACTTATCTCCAGACGGCCCAACGACTTATTCCCCATCAGGCCAGGTGGTCGCTGTTCTTTGCCCGGTTCCAGTTTGAGCTCCACTACCGTCCGGCCGACAAGAATGTGAGGGCCGATGCCTTGTCCAGGTCGTTCGAGACAGAGGACACTATGGAGTCTCCACAGAATATTATTAATCCGTCCTGCATCATCCCTGTCAACCCTCTTCAAGTTAGAGACATTCCCCCGGGGAGGACTTTTGTGCGTCTGGCAGACAGAAGAAGAATCCTCCGCTGGGGACACAGATCCAAACTGGCAGATCACGCGGGTGTCCGTAAGACCCGAGACTTCATTGTTCATCAGTTCTGGTGACACACGCTGCCCAAAGACATCACGGACTTTGTCTCCACCTGCACGGTGTGCGCAACAAATAAAGTTGCCCACTCCAAACTGGCGGGCCTGCTCCAGCCGCTGCCTGTGCCCGATGCCCCCTGGCAACATATTGATATGGACTTTGTCACGAACCTGCCTCCCTCTGCATGATGCAGTGTGGTCTGGGTGGTGGTGGACCAGTTTTCGAAGATGGCTCACTTCGTTCTGCTGGCCGGTCTACCTTTTGCATCTCGACTGGCCGCCCTCTTCATCCAACACATCTTCCACCTGTACAGCTTGCCTTGGCATATTGTGTCTGATCGGGGGGTTCAGTTCACCTCGAAGTTCTGGAGAGCCCTCTGCGGACTCCTCGGTGTGAAGTTGAACTTTTCCTCAGCCTACCATCCTCAGTCCAATTGTCAAGTCGAGAGGATCAACCAAATCATGGAGTACTACCTACGACACGTCATCTCCAAGCAGCATGATGACTGGGTGTAGCTTCTTCCTTGGGCCGAGTTCTTGTATTATAAACATACTAGCGAGTACACAAGAAATACACTATTCTTCATAGTCAACACCCACGACTCACCTCTTCCGGTGTCCGTTATGTCCGAATTCCCCACAGAGGTTTCTTCTTTTGGGGACTTCCTGCGGATCTGGCAGCAGACCCGATCCTCCATTCTGCTGGCGGTGGACCACATGAAACGTAAGGCAGACACAAGGAGAAGAGAACCTCCCCAGTTTTCTCCAGCTACCAAGGTCTGGCTGTCCTCCAGAAAGATCCGGCTGAGGGTGCCATCTTACAAGTTTGCTCCCAGGTTCCTCGGACCCTTCGAGATCTTGCAACAGATTAACCCGGTCTCCTACAAGCTTCGGCTGCCTCCTACCCTCTGGATCCCCAACTCCTTTCACGTTTCTCTTCTGAAACCTGTGGTCCTGAACCGCTACTCTAAGACTCTTAGCCCTGCAGTTGCCCCCAGTGGTTCTTCTGAGATATTTGAGGTCAAGGAGATCCTGGACACCAAAAAAGTAAGAGGAAGAACCTTTTATTTAGTAGATTGGAGGGGTTTGGTCCAGAAGAGAGGTCCTGGCAGCGAGAAGAGAATCTCAAGGCTCATTAACTAAGAAGTTTCTCTCTCGTTCTGGTCCCAAGAGGAGGGGGCGTAAGAGGGGGATACTGTAACATCCATGGTCGCTGACCATGAACTCCTTCCATCCGGTCGACGCCCTTCTCTTCTGAGATGTCTGCACATGTGGCCGTCTTGTTCCACAGTGACCACCAGGGTGCGCTCGCGAGCTCAGTCCAGACTTAAGGAGCCAAAGCGCACGCAGGTGGGAGATTGAGCTGATTGCTCCCAGAGCACCCTGGACTATAAGAAGGGCTGTGCCCCTCCCTGGAATGCCTGAGCCCTGTTGTTGTTATCCTAGTATGTCTAAGCAAATGATCTCCTAAGTGTTTTCCAGTTCCCAGTGTTCCCCGTTCCTGCTACCTGTAACCTGTATACCGTACTATCCTGGTAAAGTGCCATGTCGAGCTGAAGTCGTGCTGTGCTGTGTACCACGCCTGTGCTGATATGTCACGCCTGGTGCCTGCCTGCTGCCTAGTCTTGCTACGGTCTGAGCTACCACAGGTACACTATACGAACTATAGTGTCCTGTTGGCCAGCTGCCATACCATCAAGGCGGTACGGCCCAGTGTGTCCACATACCCAACGTGACACTCATCCTATCCCTGAGGGGGTGATCCTGATGCAAGATACTAAGAAATAGTAGAGTCAGGGTCCACTATCCCAGTGAGCAGGGAGTCCCATGATATAGTAATCGAAAGGAGACACGTGTGTCCAAGGAAAGCAGGGTAAAGAAAGGCCTGGGTTAAAAGGAAAACAATAACAATTAGAGAAAACAATATTCGCGTACATGACAATTTATACAACATAGAACAGAAAAAAAACAACAGAGGTACACTTAAAAAAACACAGTGAATTAGGAGAAATAACTAGAAGGAAGAAGAGAGAGAAGAAAGAATGGAAAGACGTCCCCAACATATCATAGAGGAAGAACAAATCAGCCAGGGTTGTCTCCCAGAAATTGACGTCGGGCCACTTCTGTGTCTTCATAGATGTGATCCTGCCACTTTCGGTCACTTAGAGCCGTCTCGGATAAAGAAGTTGAAATCGTATACCATGATCATGCAGATGGAGGTAGATCTGTGTAAACGCCTTACGTTTTAAGGAGACTGTGGAGGAGAAGTCCTGAAAGATAAGGATTTTTGATCCTCTGACCTGTAGAGTGTCGGTCTGCTTATACGTCCGTAGAATGCGTTCTTTAATCGCCCAGTTGAAGTACTTTGCTATAACTGGGCGGGGTCTGTTGTCCCTCTTTCCCCGCGGTGGACCAATCCTATGCGCCATTTCAATAGTGAGTGGACTCGTCTAGCTGAAGAGCAGATGGAAGGTTTTTCACCATGAACTGTAGAAGATCCTTGCCCATAACGTTCTTAGAGATTCCCACAAATCGGAGGTTGTTGCGTCTGCCTCTGGTTTCAAGATCTTCTAGTTCATTTCAGCATTTTGTTGTTGAGCTATAGAATTATCTAGGTTAGACAATGAGCTTTCACAAGCAAGCACCCCATTCTCCGGAGCCACTAATTATTTGTGCATTAGTGCGGATTTGCACCAATGCAGAGTTGATAGAGGCATGAATTAAATCCATCCGTTTAAAAAGTGGCATTAATAGGTGAGACACTTCTTCCGCCACCACAATAGCATGTTGTTGATCCAAAATTGGAGTTACCATAGGACTATCCAGGGGCAAAAAAATTGGTGGAGTTATGTCCCCATTATGGGTAAGCTCTGGCGACTGCGGGTAACAGTTGAAGCAGATGGAGTCAGTGGGGGTCTAGGCCCCTGTTTATCCTTGCCAGTTTTCCCTTTGGACATTGTGGAGCGCAGAGTCCTATTGCCCTGAGACTGGCGAGTGGATTGAGGCTGAGTGGATTTGTTGAGAAATTTGTCCATCACCGTAGCTGAGGGAGGGGTAGGAGGGTTATGGAGCAAGGGGATTTGCAGACGCATACAGAGTTAGTTACATAGCTGAGCAGGCAAAAATTGCAAGTGTCCGAATAAACATAAAAGCATCCACAAAAATAAAACGCATTTAGGACCTAACCGCTCAGTTAAAAGATCGGCATGACTTGTTCTCTAATAACTGGCATCACTGGATTGTTTATCAAGATACTGCAGAATACAAATCTAATATGACCCCTTGATATGGTGCCTAAATATAGTCAAACATTTATTTGTTGTGGTGTGCTTCCTTCCATCTTTGGGAATGGAGATTATCTTCCCCACAGCCAGCCCCCCCCCCCCCCATCCTGTTTTTTTTTTTCACTCTGTCTTCTACCTATTTGTTACTGAAAGTATTATATTAGTACATTTATTATGCAAAATGTTGGGGCCTGCGTGCTGTTGTTCCCCTATAATATGTGTATGTACTCCCCCCCCCCCTTGAAGGTGGGCATATTCCACCACATCCTTATTTTCCGTCCTTACTTCTGTAACCCCTTCCTTTTCTTGAAACAAAATTTGGAAAAATGGTCAAATTAAATAATGTTTTTAATAAGCGTCCACAAGACGATGTAAACATTCTTATTTTACCACAAATCCCGCAGGAACTTCCTGAACGCGTCAGGATGCAGCAAGGTATTTTTAATCTAACATATAATATTAAAAATGAAAAGAAGGTCACGACCATGTAATTGGAAACATACAAACATACTTTCACAGCACCTTGGTTTAATTCCGGTATTTTGTATTACTTATTTGTTTGACTCCCGTAACTTTGAAGGCTTTCAGCACTTTGGACAGCAGCCGCCGTTCTGACTGCTTTCTCACTGCCTTCAGCACCATGGACAGCATCTGCTGTTCTGAGCTGAAATGTTGCCAGGCAACGTGACGCTTACGCTCTATACAATTGCGCATCTGCTTTTATGACTTATTTTTTCACGTATTTTGAGAGTTGTCAGCTCTCAATTTGTTAAACTATATACAGGTTGTTTATCTCCACACTTCCTTACACGTTCTTCCCTTGTCCCTCGGTGCCTTGTTCTCCGACCGCCGGTCCAAGTGGGACGGGGGAATGATAGTTTTTCGCCCCCTCGTTCTCCGTGGTCCGGCCGTTGGCGGCATGCACGGGAGGCGGGTTTCATATACCATGGTTGGACCTGATAGGACAATATCATGGACGGGCAGGGTGAGTCGGCAGCTGTCATTACGCTGACTACTGCTGATCACAGTGCCATCCTATAGGAAACGGTGGTTACTAAATTATTCATTATGCTGCACATGAAACTGATTGGGATGAGTGGCTATTTAAGATTGGGTTGGCGGGTTCGACATCACCCCCTGACCAAGCATCTGCGAAACGCGCGTCGGGTCAGCAGCGGACGCCCGGTCTTGATCTCCCAGTCATTGCTGTACTTCACAGGTGTATGTATACAGTTTGATTAAATATGACATTTCTTATGTACTGATACTTGCCTATATTTTATGATATTCTATACCAATCTGTGCAAATATGTCATACATTTCACCTGTCTGAATTTACTTTGCATGCACTTTTGCATTTTGGGCGATCCTGTTACTGGTTTACCATCTGGTTGATCCGCTGCTTCAGCGTTCTGGTTCCATTTCTTACCCTGCGAGGGTTATTTTATTCTGTTTACTTGCAACACTGAGGGAGATAGACAATCTTGAGCGGAGCATGCTGTTGACGGAACATGCAATTAGTGGGGTAAAATTGGAGGGTGTAGACATGGGTCAGCAGGATCAGGCTTGTAGCTGGGTTAATGTAGTTTCGGGCAGTAGAAAGGGGTCCAAGAAAAGGAAGGCCAATCCTGTTTCTGATATTTCATGCAAAATTGCTAAGTTGGGTGATGATGCGAGGGTGTCTGTCTCAGAAATGGCAGCCCTAGTGGATACTGATCTCCCTAACAGCCGGGAGAACAGCACAGCTAGTAGTCGGTTGGATGGTAATTCAGGTAAAGCAAGACAATTGATAGTTGTAGGGGATACTATAATCAGGAAGACGGATAGAATAATTTGTTGCCAAGACCGCCCCAACCGAATGGTTTGCTGTCTCCCTGGTGCCAGGGTTCGGCATGTGGTAGAACGGGTGGACAAATTGCTGGGAGGGGCTGGTGATGATCCAGCTGTTGTGGTCCATGTAGGCACCAACGACAGAATAAATGGTAGGTGGAAGAGCCTTAAGAATAATTTTAAAGAACTAGGCTCCAAGCTGAAGCCTCCAAGGTTGTATTCTCAGGAATACTGCCTCTGCCATGCGCATCACAGGAAAGACAGCGGGAGCTCGGAGTTAAATGCATGGCTTAAGTCTTGGTGTAGAGGAGAAGGCTTTGGGTTCCTAGAGCACTAGCTGACTTTTCATTGGGGTACAAACTGTATTCTGCAGATGATTTGAAGGGGGTCTGCTGTGCTGGGGGAGAGAATTCTAGCTGGGGTGGTGGAGTATTTAAACTAGGGCTGAGGAGGGAGGTCAATGTAGAAAATTAAGGGGTAGTCAGGTTAGGGAGGAGTCAGAATATATTGGTGGAGGGAGAAACAGACTGTGGAGGAGAGTACTAGACTACAGGATAAGGAGATCCTTTTGTTACAAAACAGCAGTGAAAATAAAAATGCCCAAATAATGTCAAATAATCACATTTCTGATAATAAAAGTGAAAATTGCAAGGCAATTGATAGTCGTAGGGGATTCTATAATCAGGAAGACGGATAGAATAATTTGTCGCCAAGACCACCTCAACCGAATGGTTTGCTGTCTCCCTGGTGCCAGGGTTCGGCATGTGGTGGAACGGGTGGACTAATAGCTGGGAGGGGCTGGTGATGATCCAGCTGTCGTGGTCCATGTCGGTACCAACGACAGAATAAATGGTAGGTGGAGGAGCCTTAAGAATAATTTTAAAGAACTAGGCTACAAGCTGAAGGGAAGGACCTCCAAGGTTGTATTCTCAGGAATACTGCCTGTGCCATGCGCATCACAGGAAAGACAGCGAGAACTCAGGGAGTTAAATGCATGGCTTAAGTCTTGGTGTAGAGGAGAAGGATTTGGGTTCCTAGAGCACTAGGCTGACTTTTCATTGGGGTACAAACTGTATTCTGCAGATGATTTGCATCTAAATGGAAGGGGGTCCGCTGTGCTGGGGGAGAGAATTCTAGCTGGGGTGGTGGAGTATTTAAACTAGGGCTGAGGGAGGTCAATGTAGAAAAAAAAGGGGTAGCCAGGTTAGAGAGGGGTCAGACTATATTGGTGGGGGGAGAAACAGAATGTGGGGAGAGGACTAGACAACAGGATAAGGAGATCCTTTTGTTACAAAACAGCAGGGTAAATAAAAATGCCCAAATAATGTCAAATCACATTTCTGATAATAAAAGTGAAAAACTGAAAGGCAAGTTAAAGTGTATGTTCACAAATGCAAGTCTAGCAAGCAAAATGGGGGAGCTGGAGGCCTTGATACTGGAAGAAAATATAGATATAGTTGGTGTTGCTGAAACATAGCTAGGCTCTTCGCACGACTGGGCTGTAAATCTACAGGGTTTTACACTTTTCAGAAAGACAGGACAAATAGGAAAGGCGTGAGTGTATGTCTGTATATGAGAAGTGATATGAAGGCGAGTGTGAAAGACAGAATAGTGGGTGAAGATTGTGAGGAGGTTGAAACCTTCTGGGTGGAAATAAAAAGGGAGGTAAACACTGAAAAAATTACTTTTGGTGTAATCTATAGACCCCACAATATAACTGAGGAGATGGAAGGTCAGCTATATAAACAGATGGAGCGGGCCGCACAGGCGGGTACTGTAGTAATAATGGGAGATTTGAATTACAAAAAATAGAAGAGAATATCCAGAATCCCAGAATATTGTGGTTGAAGGGCCACACGGTGCCGTCCTAGTAACTAAACCAAAAACAATAAACCAAAAAACTATCCAGGACAAAACAAGCACTCATCTGGGTAAGAGAAATTCAGATATTGATATATAAAAAATAAATATATCTATAAATATTGTGATATAAAATTTGTTTAATTCGTAGAAAAAAATAGGAAAATAATGCAGACAAATTCCCACAAAATTCATATACAGTAATAGAATACAATTTAAAAACTACCTGGCCAGGAATAATTTTGGGTATATATCGATATAAGCATAAATATGCTAAATGAGATACAAAAGGATATATCGGCAAGATACATATAACAAGTTACAGCCTAAAAGGGACAGTAAATTCAAACCTGTCGGGACGGCAAGATTGTTAAGCACATCCAGGAACCAATATAAGTACGGTAAAGTAGAGTGAGCAATGAGAATATAAATGATCCACAATGATTTTACGCATACTCCTCTATTGTGTGCACATCAGTCCATAGATGGTCTTTATCATTCTTGAAGTTCTGTGGGCTTGTAAGGCTCTGTGGGCTTGTAAGCTCTGTGGGCTTGTAAAACAAGTGGTTTGTATATCAAGTGGAGTTACAAAAACCAGATTGACTTACTGTATTGTGTGTGACAAAGTGAGGGGCCATTGTATGTGATATATGTATTGATTGCTTGCTTGCTTGCTAAAACGTTTGCAAAAGTGACATAATTTAAAACCATTTTTTCTTTGCAGCTTACTTCCTGCTAAGCAGCTGACTAAGGGAGGGGTTAGCTGGTCCCAGGTGGTATAAATTAGCCCTCAGGGCTCTAGAGAGCCTGCTCGAGTGGGGCTTGTAAACCAAGTGGTTTGTATATCAAGTGGAGTTACAAAAACCGGAGTTAAAGCCCCAGTAAGTACTCTTCTATTCTTTTTGCATTAACAACTGTTCGCTGTTTTTTTGTAACTGGGATAATGGCCAGCAAGATTGGAGGTTTTCTTCAGTGCAGTGTTTGCCATATGTATGCACGACTGGAGCCTGAGTTCCAGGGTGAATACCTCTGTGGCAGATGTGAGCATGTTGGTCACCTGGAAGCTCGCATTAGAGATCTGGAGGATCAAAATGCAACACTGAGGGCAATAGACAATCTTGAGCGAAGAATGCTGCTCACGGAGCATGCAGTTAGTGGGTTAGAACTGGAGGGTGAAGACATGGGTGAGCAGGATCAGGCAAGTATCTGGGTTAATGTAGTTAGGGGCAGTAGAAAGGGGGCCAAAGAAAAGGAAGGCCGATCCGGTTTCTGACATTCCAAGCAAAATTGCCAAGTTGGGTGATGATGCGAGGGTGTCAGTCTCAGAAATGGCAGCCCTAGTGGATACTGATCTCCCTAACAGCCGGGAGAACAGCCCAGCTAGTAGTCGGCGGGATGGTAATGCAGGTAAGCCAAGGCAATTGATAGTCGTAGGGGATTCTATAA
Organism: Rhinoderma darwinii; assembly: GCF_050947455.1. Lineage (NCBI taxonomy): Eukaryota > Metazoa > Chordata > Amphibia > Anura > Rhinodermatidae > Rhinoderma > Rhinoderma darwinii. Next base: position 86,997,044 of record NC_134692.1, on the reverse strand, counting down.
TCAGGAAGACGGATAGAATAATTTGTCGCCAAGACCACCTCAACCGAATGGTTTGCTGTCTCCCTGGTGCCAGGGTTCGGCATGTGGTGGAACGGGTGGACTAATAGCTGGGAGGGGCTGGTGATGATCCAGCTGTCGTGGTCCATGTCGGTACCAACGACAGAATAAATGGTAGGTGGAGGAGCCTTAAGAATAATTTTAAAGAACTAGGCTACAAGCTGAAGGGAAGGACCTCCAAGGTTGTATTCTCAGGAATACTGCCTGTGCCATGCGCATCACAGGAAAGACAGCGAGAACTCAGGGAGTTAAATGCATGGCTTAAGTCTTGGTGTAGAGGAGAAGGATTTGGGTTCCTAGAGCACTAGGCTGACTTTTCATTGGGGTACAAACTGTATTCTGCAGATGATTTGCATCTAAATGGAAGGGGGTCCGCTGTGCTGGGGGAGAGAATTCTAGCTGGGGTGGTGGAGTATTTAAACTAGGGCTGAGGGAGGTCAATGTAGAAAAAAAAGGGGTAGCCAGGTTAGAGAGGGGTCAGACTATATTGGTGGGGGGAGAAACAGAATGTGGGGAGAGGACTAGACAACAGGATAAGGAGATCCTTTTGTTACAAAACAGCAGGGTAAATAAAAATGCCCAAATAATGTCAAATCACATTTCTGATAATAAAAGTGAAAAACTGAAAGGCAAGTTAAAGTGTATGTTCACAAATGGCAGAAGTCTAGCAAGCAAAATGGGGGAGCTGGAGGCCTTGGTACTGGAAGAAAATATAGATATAGTTGGTGTTGCTGAAACATGGCTGGACTCTTCACATGACTGGGCTGTAAATCTACAGGGTTTTACACTGCTTTGGAAAGACAGGACAAATAGGAAAGGCGGTGGTGTATGTCTATGTGAGAAATGATATGAAGGTGTGTGTGAAAGAGACAATAGTGGATGAATACTGTGAGGAGGTTGAAACCTTGTGAGTGGAACTAGAAAGGGAGGTAAACACTGAAAAAATTACTTTTGGTGTAATCTATAGACCCCCCAATATAACTGAGGAGATGGAAGGTCAGCTATATAAACAGATGGAGCGGGCTGCACAGGCGGGTACTGTAGTGATAATGGGAGATTTCAATTTCCGGGATATTATTTGGTGTCATGGTTCGGCTTCAACTGCAAAGGGGAGACATTTCCTCAACCTGTTGCAGGAAAATTTTATGGGCCAGTTTGTGGAAGACCCAACTAGAGGTGAAGCTATGTTGGACCTGGTCATTTCTAATAATGCAGAGCTTGTTGGGAACGTCAATGTTTGTGAAAACCTCGGTAACAGTGATCACAATATAGTTAAATTTTACCTATACTGTAAAAAACAAACGCAGGCTGGGAGGGCAAAAACATTTAATTTTAAGAAAGCCAATTTCCCCAGGATGAAGGCTGCAATTCAGGATATAGACTGGGAAGAACTCATGTCAAATAATGGAACAAATGATAAATGGGAGATTTTCAAATCTACTTTGGGTTATTATAGTGCAAAATTTATTCCTATAGGTAACAAGTATAAACGACTAAAATTAAATCCCACATGGCTTACACCTTCTGTGAAAGGAGCAATACATGACAAAAAAAGGGCATTTAAAAAATACCAATCTGAGGGTACTTCTGCAGCCTTTGTAAAATATAAAGAGCTTAATAAAATCTGTAAAAATATAATAAAATTAGCAAAAATACAAAATGAAAGGCAGGTGGCCAAGGATAGTAAAACACATCCCAAAAAATTCTTCAAGTATATAAATGCTAAAAAGCCAAGGTCTGAACATGTAGGACCCCTAGATAATGGTAATGGGGAGTTGGTCACAGGGGATCAAGAGAAGGCAGAGTTACTAAATGGGTTCTTTAGCTCTGTACAACTATATACAACTATATACAACTGAAGAAAGAGCAGCTGATGTAGCCGGTGCCAGTGCTGTTAATATATCAGTTGATATACTGAATTGGATGAATGTAGATATGATTCAAGCTAAATTAAATAAAATAAATGTGCACAAGGCCCCGGGACCAGATGGGTTACACCCTAGAATTCTTAAAGAGCTTAGTTCAGTTATTTCTGTCCCCCTTTTCATAATATTCAGAGATTCTCTAGTGACTGGAATAGTGCCAAGGGACTGGCGCAGGGCAAACGTGGTGCCTATTTTCAAAAAGGGCTCTAGGTCTTCCCCAGGTAATTATAGACCAGTAAGCTTATCATCCATCGTGGGGAAAATGTTTGAGGGGCTATTGAGGGACTATATACAGGATCATGTGACAAAAAATAGTATTATAACTGACAGCCAGCACGGTTTTACAAAGGACAGAAGTTGTCAAACTAACCTAATCTGTTTTTATGAAGAGGTGAGCAGAAGCATAGAGGGGCCGCTGTAGATTTAGTGTTTTTGGACTTTGCAAAGGCATTTGACACTGTCCCCCGTAGACGCCTAATGGGTAAATTAAGGACTATAGGTTTAGAAAATAAAGTTTGTAATTTGATTGAGAATTGGCTCAAGGACCGTATCCAGAGAGTTATGGTCAATGATTCCTACTCTGAATGGTCCCCGGTAATAAGTGGTGTACCCCAGGGTACAGTGCTGGGACCACTATTATTCAACTTATTTATTAATGATATAGAGGATGGGATTAATAGCACTATTTCTATTTTTGCAGATGACACCAAGCTATGTAATATAGTTCAGTCTATGGAAGATGTTCGAGTAGATTTAAACAAACTAAGTGTTTGGGCTTCCACTTGGCAGATTAAGTTTAATGTAGATAAATGTAAAGTTATGCATCTGGGTACCAACAACTTGCATATATCCTCATATGTCCTAGGGGGAGCTACACTGGCGGATTCACTTGTTGAGAAGGATCTGGGTGTACTTGTAAATCATAAACTAAATAACAGCATGCAATGTCAATCAGCTGCTTCAAAGGCCATCAGGATATTGTCGTGTATTAAAAGAGGCATGGACAGGGATGTAATATTGCCACTTTACAAAGCACTAGTGAGGCCTCATCTAGAATATGCAGTTCAGTTCTGGGCTCCAGTTCATAGAAAGGATGCCCTGGAGTTGGAAAAAATACAAAGAAGAGCAACGAAGCTAATTAGGGGCATGGAGAATTTAAGTTATGAGGAAAGATTAAAAGAATTAAACCTATTTAGCCTTGAAAAAAGACGACTAAGGGGGGACATGATTAATTTATATAAATATATTAATGGCACATACAAAAAATATGGTGAAATCCTGTTCCATGTAAAACCCCCTCAAAAAACAAGGGGGCACCCCCTCCGTCTGGAGAAAAAAAGGTTCAACCTGCAGAGGCGACAAGCCTTCTTTACTGTGAGAACTGTGAATCTATGGAATAGCCTACCGCAGGAGCTGGTCACAGCAGGGACAGTAGATGGCTTTAAAAAAGGGTTAGATAATTTCCTAGAACAAAAAAGTATTATCTCCTATGTGTAGAAATTTTTCCTTCCCTTTTCCCGTCCCTTGGTTGAACTTGATGGACATGTGTCTTTTTTCAGCCGTACTAACTATGTAACTATGTAAGTTTCAGTGCAACTTAACAGCCATGTGTATCTGACCTTAGAATCGTAATCTTGGTTACTTCAATTCCTTCAAGCAGGCGGATTTCTGGGGGGGGGGGGGCAGGCGGGGCATGTGCCCCGAGCGCAACCTGGTGGCAGGGAAGGGGGGCGCCGAAGAGCAGCTGAACGCTGCTGATAGGCGCCCCGTATGTCGCTCACCTGCAGCTTCTTAGGAAGAGCCAGGACATTACGGTGTTCTGACTTGGGTCTGTGACGGCCAGGGAGTGGACCAGTCCAGTCACCTGACCTCATGTCAGTGACATGAGGTCAGATGACTCAGGTCAGGGGACAGGTCCACTCCCGTGCTGCAGCCTTCCAGCTCTGCCTCTACTCTGTGCTCTGTGCTCTGCCGAGAAGCAGCACAGATAATGAAGTAGATGTTACCTGCAGTCCTATGTAACACCACAGATAACACAGAGATAACTCTCTAAATACAGATAGTAGTGTTACCTGCAGTCCTATGTAACACCACAGATAATGTAGATGTTACCTGCAGTCCTATGTAACACCACAGATAACACAGTGATAACTCTGATTACAGATAATGTAGTAGCTGTTGCCTGCAGTCCTATGTAACACCACAGATAACACATTGTGCTAAATTACAATCTCAGCTTTGCTACAATGTGCTATCTGTGGTGTTACATAGGACTGCAGGCAACAGCTACTACATTATCTGTACTCAGAGTTATCACTGTGTTATCTGTGGTGTTACATAGGACTGCAGGTAACATCTACATTATCTGTGGTGTTACATAGGACTGCAGGTAACACTACTATCTGTATTTAGAGAGTTATCTCTGTGTTATCTGTGGTGTTACATAGGACTGCAGGTAACATCTACTTCATTATCTGTGCTGTGTACATATGTGCCTGTGTGCGTATATATGGATCTATTTGTGAATGTGTCTTTGTGCTTGTATATTTGTGCCTTTTATGTATTTGTATATGTTCCTGTCTGTGTATTTATCTGTGTGTGCGTATATGTGTCTGTACGTCTATATATTTACCTGTATGTATGTATTCCAGAATGTGTGTATGTATATTTGCTTGTATGTCTAAATATCTTTCTTTTTGTATGTACAGTATATATGTTCCAGCGTGTCCATATATGTGGTTAATTTTTGGTTTGTGTAGGGGGCGGCAATAGAGAGTCCCGCACAGGGCGCCATCCAACCTAAGGCCGGCCCTGGCTGTCACCAACCCTAGTCAGAAGAAACTCCGCCGCTGCCTGCGCCGCATGACCTCCTCGGTAAGTCACACCAGGTAGAGCGGAGAGTGGTAGAGGTAGGCTACCGCTCACCGGTCTGTTCACAGTGTGGTGCTAAGTACAAGGGGTGGGAGTGTGGCGCTATTTAAAAGGGGGGGAATGTGCCACTATTTACAAGGGTGGGAGTGTGCTGCTATCTACAAGGGGGGAAACAGGCTGTGTGTGGCACTATCTACAAGGGGGACTGTGTGGCACTATCTACAAGGGGGGGAGTGTGCCGCTATCTACTAGGGGGGAGGCGGGCTGTGTGTGGCACTATCTACAAGGGGGGCTGTGTGTGGCACTATATACAGGGGGCTGTGTTTGGCACTATCTACAAGAGAGGGGCTGTGTGGCGCTATTTATAGGGGGCTGTGTGTGGCCTCTTTAATTAATTTTATTTTAATTTATTTTTATGTTAATTACCTTATAGAACTATATCACTTGTAAAATGTAGAAATGCTTTTATATTCGAGTTACATTAAAAAAATTGTGAAAAAAAATTACATCTCATTGATTGGTAGAGAAAGAAAACATGGCGAGGGGGAAGGAGATGTCGGGAAATAAGTTGGGGGGGGGGCGCCAATCTGAATCTTTGCCCCGGGTGCAGGAGATCCTAGCTACGCCTCTGTTGTCCGTAACAGGATGGGTTAATTCCGGGGTACAGGTGAATTGAAGGGCTGTTGTAGCGTGCATGCAAAGTTCTTGCTTCAAGTTTGAAACGGCCAATTGATATCCTTTAGATGTTACGTCCCATACCTCGTAAGTAGTAGAGGTTAAGAATCTCAAGTCCAGGGACCCAATAAAGAGATACCAGCCAAGGTAGTAGTTAAGAAACCAAGCGTGGTTTGAGGCATGGAGTTTATAGGTAACCACACCTGAGGAAAACGTTTTCATCAGGCGTGGTTACCTGTAAACTCCATGCCTCAAACCACGCTTGGTTTGTTACCTACTACTACTTACGAGGTATGGGACGTAACATCTAAAGCATATCAATTGGCTGTTTCAAACTTGAAGCAAGAACTTTGCATGCACGCTACAACAGCCCTTCAATTTACCTGTACCCGGGAATTAACCCATCCTGTTACGGACAAGGAAGCAAGGGAGAAAGCCACTCTGTGTATAATCAGGAATCCGCCTGCTTGAAGGAATCTAAGTGACCAAGATTACGATTCTAAGGTCAGATACACGTGGCTGTTAAGTTGCACTGAAACTTCAAGAATGATAAAGACTATCTATGTACTGATGTGCACACAATAGATGAGTATGCAGAAAATCATTGTGGATCATTTATATTCTCATTGCTCACTCTACTTTACCATACTTATATTGGTTCCTGGATGTGCTTAACAATTTTGCCGTCCCGACAGGTTTGAATTTACTGTCCCTTTTAGGCTGTAACTTGTTATATGTATCTTGCCGATATATCCTTTTGTATCTCATTTAGCATATTTATGCTTATATCGATATTTACCCAAAATTATCCCTGGCCAGGTAGTTTTTAAATTGTATTCTATTACTGTATATGAATTTTGTGGAAATTAGTCTGCATTATGTTCCTCTTTTTTCTACGAATTAAACTAATTTTATATCACAATTTTATATCACAATAGATATATTTATTTTTTATATATCAATATCTGAATTTCTCTTACCCAGATGAGTGCTTGTTTTGTCCTGGATAGTTTTTTGGTTTATTGTTTTTAGATTTTAATTACCTCGATATTAATTGGTGTCATGGTTCGGCTTCAACTGCCAAGGGGAGACATTTCCTCAACCTGTTGCAGGAAAATTTTATGGGCCAGTTTGTGGAAGACCCGACTAGAGGTGAAGCTCTGTTGGATCTGGTCATTTCTAATAATATAGACCAAAAAAATACCAACAGACAGAATATGATAATGATAATAGTGCTCGAAGCATCAACATATACACTGTAAAGCACTGTTGCTAGTTATGTGAGCGGCACGTTATCATATCCTAAGTATTGACCAAGATACACTTGGTGCGTCGATCAAAAGATTTAGCATGAGAAACTGACAAAGAGAAAATGATCGACTTGAAGCACGTGAAGTACAAAAAATATATATACAATCTTTATTGAATAGAGACATGAGACAAGTAAAAAGATGGAATAAGGATAAGTCACACAATAAAAAAGGACGTCACATCAATCATGAATCGGATGTGCTAATTTGGTCAACATGTTGGAAACAATAAGATATAATGGCAGCAAATAAATAAATAGCAGCATACCTAGGCTAAAACACATGTATGCATATATATCGTGCAGTAGTGACGATTTGAGTAAAGAAGAAAATGTATAAACAACGCCAACAGGATACAATAGTATAGAGCAGTTTAAGTGTGCAAAAGCTGGTTTTGAAGTGTAATCAAAGAGTTATAGGCAAAGTTTTGTGCAAGCTGCTGAAGATGGCAAGTATTTGTTCAACATACCAGTAGACATTGTGATGCAAAGATGGGACGTCTACACCCGACGCGCGTTTCGGCACCTGCCTTCGTCCGGGGTTGGGGGTCAAGCTGCTCGTGCCCACTCTTATATACTGCGCATCCCAGGTGTTATGAGTCAAAAGGAGGAGGTGATATGACCGGATGGAGGATAGGTGGCGTCTGATGTGGGGTACAAAGATGGCGCTGCCCCACTTCCTGTACTGCGTCATCAGAGAGGATGTGGGGCGGCGAGGACTGACCGCGCCCCCCACAGCCTGCTCCAATTAGAGACAGCAGACGGAATGAGCCAGGACCACTCCCCCCCCGAGAGTTTAGTTTTTATGCTTTCTCAAACTGCATCAGCGCACCCTCTCATCGTGCCTACGTCACCATAAGATGAAGAGAAATGTAGTTAATGGATAATATGATAAGAGTATGTCTGCACTGATTACCGTGAACAATGGAATGTTGTGTGAGCAGTGAGAGAAAAGGAAGGGAGGGGGAGGGAGGGGGACGGCAGTCTTGGTATGCCGTGTGAGTGTAAATAAACTGTGATGACAAGGGAGTGAGAGGAGATGCCCTGATGGATAAGAAGGGTGATGGTAGGAAATACGTGGTGATATGTGTGTGTGGTGACATGAAGAGGGAATGCATAAGAACAAAGGTGTGAATGAATGAATATACTGAATATAAGACGGTCCAGTATTAGTAATAACTAATATATTAATTATGGGACCGATGGTGGTGAATGAAAAAAAGGGAAAAAGACCCTCAAACATCATGTGAATGTAACATGACAATGAAATAAATGAAGTGAGTGAATAAAAATGAATAAGTGACACAAGGTTGTTATAATGTGACAATTAATAAATAAGACCATGACAGAATATTATATTCAATCATCAAAAGCTTTATAAAAACTGGTTAAAAACTCGTAATGTGAATACCAATAGGTGTATAAAAATACAGGGAAAGTGCATTATAAGATACATACTGGAACAATATGTTGTAATATGACATATGTATTAAAAACATAACCACAATGAATGAGTATAATATAAATGTGTCAACGAACAATTCAATGTAATATAAAATATACATACATAGAGGATATGTAGAATTTATTGTAATAATGCAAAATTACATAATAGCAGAACACACAAACATAGCATGCAGGACGATACTAAGGAATTCTTCCTTTGTCCTGTTAGATATGATCCCCTTAGTAACCTCCTCAAATAGACTCAATAGGTGATGCGAAGTTCTATATACATGAAAAAAAGGATGGACAAAACAAGAGTAGTTAGTACTATAAAATAACACAAATATAGAAAAGATTAAAAAACCAAGACCCACTGCGGAGTCAATGGTTACAGAAACGGAGCGTAGCTCAGAGATTCATTTAGCCCATGTGGAAACATTGTCCCAAGGGTCCATATCCAGCGAGTCTCGCATTGTGCAAGTTTTTGTTTAATAGCACCTCCTCTCATACCACATGCAATATGGTCGATTCCCCTCACCTTCAATTTTGACGGGTCACTGGAATGGTGCGTTTTGAAATGTCGGGCTACAGGTTTTAGATTTTCCAGATTTTCTGACCTTGATGCTCGCTTTATATCGGCCATATGTTCTCGTACTCGAACCTTCAGCTCTCTGGAGGTGAGACCAACATAAATTTTTGGGCAAGGGCATACTGCATAGTATACGACAGCTTTGGTGGTACATGTTATAGGATGAGTAATATTGAAAATCTTAGTGCCAGAGGCATTAGTAAATGTAGTGGCTTTTTCAATGTTAGGGCACGCGATGCATTGTCCGCAGGGATTGCAACCCCACTTTGGACCCTTGGTCCCGAATGGGTATTTAGTTTTTATTGGGTCATAATGACTTTTCACCAAATGGTCCTTTAAATTCTTGGACTCTGTGGAATTCCCTGACATCGCTGTCCATATATGGACAGTGTGTCAGGGTCTTCCCCAGAGCAGAGTCCCGGGCAGAGCGCTAGTATAGGCTCTGTTCCGGGACTCTGTGGAATTCCCTGACATCACTGTCCATACATCGACAATGATGTCAGGGGCTTCCCCGGAGCAGGAGTGATGTCAGGAGCACAGCTGGAGTCCCAGGAAGAGCCTACTAGCGCTCTACGCATCTACGGAGGGCACTGCGGCAGCATCTACGGAGGGCACTGCGGCAGCATCTACGGAGGGCACTGCGGCAGCATCCACCGAGGGCACTGCGGCACTATCTAAAAAGGGGCTGCCCAATCTTGACATGTGTGTCTGCCAAACGCTGCCAACTGAGCCGCCGGACTGCATTTAGCGACACTTAAACTGGAAAACTGGATTGTTGAAATAAGCACGTGGAGAAATATCTAAAATTTTAAACCTAGCGGTATTATTATAGTAGTATTATTATTATTATAGTAATATAGTGTTATAGTAGTTCAAATAAGTAATTTATTAACAATATATTGGTGCAATAAGGGTTCCTACACACTATATTGGTGCAATAAGGGTTCCTACACACTACCCAATCATACGTGTTTCACTGGATAAATACCAATGTGATTTTTTTGGTTAGAGCCAAACCTTTAATGAGAGATTTATTTCACTTTTTAGCAATTTAAGATAGTCATACAATTGTATCCATAAAGTTTGTTCACTAGTGCTTGCGCACTTTACATTGACATATGTAATAAATTCGGATAGGACAAGGATGCGTAATGAGAATTAAATGGTTAATACCATCACACTCTAGTATTTATATTTTATTTTAGAGTTTTTCTGGTTTTTATTTATTTTTATATATTTTTTAAAATTATTATATTTAAAGATTTTAGTTCCACGTTGGAACCGGTACTCTCCTTGTCACAAAGTGTGTGCCAGGAACTGATGCAACATCAGCAGCTGCTCTATGCGTTCCTCTATATGAATCTCTTGTATTCCAGCTACTGCTGCCATAGATATCAAGCACAGTGCGTGCCAGGAGCTGATACAGCATCAGCAGCTGTTGCTGTGGATTCCACTATGAAGATCTCGTGTTTAGCAAAACACTAATCCTGCCTATCTGTAATTATCTAGCCTAGTTCATATAGATGTCAATGTAAAGTGCGCAAGCACTAGTGAACGAACTTTATGGATACAATTGTATCACTATCTTAAAGTGCTAAAAAGTGAAATAAATCTCACATTAAAAGTTAGGTTCTAACCAAAAAATTCCCATTGGTATTTATCCAGTGAAACACATATATTACTCAAGGGAAAAACCACGTATATTTATTATTGAACAGTGAATAATTTAAAAAACACTACCCAATCATACATACAAAATGTAAAATAATCAAACATACAAAAATATTCCCCGCAAACCATAGGTATATGTACATATAGAGATTCATGCTCAAACAGCATATCTCACTACTCCTCCATAAACACGTGAAAGGTCCACATGCAAATGGAGTGACTACAGGCTGTAAATATATGTCTGCCTACATGTACATATTCACTTGCTGTGGGACGGGCACGTCCTCACTGAGTATGCCTATGTTGCGGACTCATATATAACACCTAGAATGTCTATATGTACACCTTGAAAGTTTTTGTACGACACATTGATTCATACTACATTACACAAATATATATATACATAAACTTGACGATTACGGGGCCCCGGACAGTATTAGTGCTATGTCCTTAGTCCAAGTTCATGCTTTTACGCCTTTCCTAGTTTACTTGGTCGGCAAGTCCTTTCACCCATCAGTACTATCACAGGGTGGATGAGCAGGTTGAAGAAGAAAATTGCTTTGGGGATGTACCCAAACAGGCTCTCCCATCAGGACACCTCTGAGTCTCTTTTCAGGGAATGGGATGGAGGCTCGATTCTCAGACTCTTTAAGCTCCTCCACGATATCCTCTTCCTCACTGAACTCAGGATCATCTGGAGTCTTACAGGAGCATCTGAGTGGATATCGAGCCTGTACTCAGGGGTGACTGGAATTCTTCCGTTCTGCTACATCGATACCTGTGATAAAACAAAAGGGTAAAAATGCTCCTTGGAGGAGTATTCCTCTTCCGGTGCAATTAGTCGCACAGATGGTGTAGTAAACATATTGCACTTGGTAACAACTCCAATACCCTCTACCCATGTATCTTATGCTTGAAGAGGGTATTGGGTTGACCTTCATCTCACAGGTCCCCTCGGTATCTCAACACTGGTATCTAAGCACCCGGTCCTAACTACCTTGGCAGAGGATCGCATCCTCACCCTTTCAACATCCATCTGTACAGACAGATATGGATGGCTGCCCTTATAGGTTAGGATATCTGAGGGGAGCTGTAGATGAAGTACCACTTTGTGTATCGTCACAATTCTCATGTTTGTGGAACTATATCCCCATCTTACCAAACCCATTCTCTTAAAATCAAGATATGGGTGTATTGCCAGGGTAACCTCCCCCTGTCAACCTTCCTAAAGGACCACTCCAGTTAAACACAAAAGAATCAGCCATGCTGTTATTCGCTGTATTTAATTGCACTCGCATTCGGCTTCAGATGAAGCTGTGTTACCTGTCTGAACCCCCCAGGTCTAGGTGCACAGAATAACATAAAACACTACACCGTGAACTTATGTTACCTGTTTACACTGCTCAACCTGAGTTCACAGTATAATACAAGTTCAACGTTACCCTAACAGAGAGCAATTAAAACATTGGGCGCAAATACATCACTATTCAATGGCTGATTCTCCAGTTGTTTTCCTGGAGTGGTTTTCTAATTATGCATTATAAATACAGGCAACACCCATACAGTATAACTACATAACTACTGATAACCAGGAATATACCCCAATATGTGAAGGAGCCACAAAAGAAAACACAATGGCAACAAAATAACTGGGAACAAACAACAGACCATAAACATACAGTACAGACATCAAAGAGATAACACCTAACTGTGAACATTTCAATTATGGCCTACTTAAAATTCACAGCTGAATTCCAAACCAGTTGTGGTTCGTTATTCAAATCTTTGATCACCTGTTTTAGCAAATGTGTGGAGGAGATTGTCATGTAGCCATTTTGTCCTTTCCGAAATCCAACATTTGATGTAATGTGGCCATTTTTTATTGCTTCATTACTAGACTTTCCACGGTTGCTTATGCCATGGCAGTTTCTAGCAATATGTCCCATCTGACCACATTTAAAATATTTAACAGGACGACATTGCTTAGTACCCAAAGACTTGCAGTACTTCGCAATATGGCCTGAGCTGGCACATGTAAAACATTTAACAGAACATGCTTTGCTGGACTTGGGCAGTCACCAGTGCATGATCTCTTAAAGTTCTGCATGCTTATATTTGCGTAACACTTTCGTAACAATGTTACCTACAGGTTTCTGGATGGGATTGCGATTTGGGACATCTGATCCCTCACTCTTTCTACTCCCCCCTTTTTGCCATGTAGAGGGCAAACTTACAGCAGAATCAGGCCTCGAAAAAGACAAGGCCGGTTACCTTTTTGAGAAATCTTTTATGAAGTTTTGCATACTGGCAACCAATTGTGACCTAGCAGCAAGCTCATCATTCAACTTGGCAATGATGGCATCCGTATATGCCGCCTTATCCTTAAACGCATTGATCACAGCATAAGACCCAGTCAGCTGTGCATCAATATCATCACCACGATTTTTCAAAACTATCACCTGCGATTCCAGCATGCAAATTTGCTTATGTCTATCAATTTTACATGGAGAATTCTCTGCCAGTTGTGTCTGCAAAGCATAAACCTGCTTCACATTGTTGACACAACACTGGCAGTGAAGATTTGGGGAATCACTCTTCATTTCTGAGTTCTCAATCTTCCACGTCTCTTTATAAACACATATCAGTTTAGCCAGCATGTGTAGCCTTTTGGAGGTTTTGTAAAACATCTTATCATGCGCATAAGCCTCGTCCAGCAGAGTGGACCACAGCATTCCTGCTGACTTGTATGTAGTGGGGGGTACTGGGTTGAATGATCTATGTTTAGAAAGTGTGGAGAAATCCATACTCACACTATTAGAAGTCATCTCAGTATGCAATGTCTTCCTTGTCCCTTGCTGCATAAAAAAGGGCCTTTTCTTCGGAACGCCTTTTCCCAACCAGCCAGACTTCACCTGAAGGACACCGACGTCGATACCTCTGAAACTCTTGTGTTGCTCGATCGCCCGACGATTCGTCGCCGTAGAACAGCAAAATAAAATGCGTTAATGCCTCAGAAAAGAAAACAAAAAAAACAATAGGTTCGCTGATATCAATTGTCCTTAAATAAAATTGTTACTCGTCCAAACTTCAAGGTCTGGGCGCACAGTATAACACAACACTTCACCGTGTACGTATGTTATCAGTCCACGCCTCTCCTCATATCTTCAGTTCACGTTATAACACAATTTTATTGTACAAAAAAAATAAAAACAAATTGACAACAGTTCGGGTCTTGGCTCGCCAAATGTAAAAGGACTATATATATATATATATATATATATATATATATATATATATATAATATATATATATGCTCAATACACACCCACGCATGTGTAAAAGGGCTGGTATAATAGCGGGTTTCACTTACTTGGTCGCTCACTTTATAAAAAGGATCACTAGGGTTATGACTAGTTCCCCTACCTTTTCCTTATACTAACGTCTACTTGCCTTGCTTCTACTCAAGGGAATAAGACCGTACAGTAAATACAATTGTATAGTAAATAAATAGTAATATTTATTACGAACAATAATCAAACTTATATGTAAAATACACCAAACACAGAACACAGTAACCGATCACCGTATAGTATCAGTATACCCCAATACATATAACACGTTAATATATACTGAGTATACTCACACTATACGTAGTACAGTATAACCACGGTATCACAAACCTACGTTATACCTCCACCCACATACCTAAACATACATATGAATACAGTTACGTTACAATACAATACACACTCACTATTTCTGTCCCACTCCTTCCTAATATAACTTTCCCTATACACTAGTTGTAGTAGTTAGGGGCAGTAGAAAGGGGTCAAAGACAAGGAAGGCCGATCCGGTTTCTGGCATTCCAAGCAAAATTGCCAGGTTGGGTGATGATGCGAGGGTGTCGGTCTCAGAAAAGGCAGCCCTAGTGGATACTAATCTCCCTAACAGCCGGGAGAACAGCCCAGCTAGTAGTCGGATGGTAATGCAGGTAAGCCAAGACAATTGATAGTTGTAGGGGATTCTATAATCAGGAAGACGGATAGAATAATTTGTCGCCAAGACCGCCTCAACCGAATGGTTTGCTGTCTCCCTGGTGCCAGGGTTCGGCATGTGGTGGAACGGGTGGACAAATTGCTGGGAGGGGCTGGTAATGATCCAGCTGTTGTGGTCCATGTCGGTACCAACGACAGAATAAATGGTAGGTGGAGGAGCCTTAAGAATAATTTTAAAGAACTAGGCTACAAGCTGAAGGGAAGGACCTCCAAGGTTGTATTCTCAGGAATACTGCCTGTGCCATGTGCATCACAGGAAAGACAGCGGGAGCTCAGGGAGCTAAATGCATGGCTTAAGTCTTAGTGTAGAGGAGAAGGATTTGGGTTCCTAGAGCACTGGGCTGACTTTTCATTGGGGTACAAACTGTATTCTTCAGATGATTTGCACCTAAATGGAAGGGGGTCCGCTGCGCTGGGGGAGAGAATTCTAGCTGGGGTGGCGGAGTGTTTAAACTAGGGCTGAGGAGGGAGGCCAATGTAGGAAATAAAGGGGTAGTTAGGTTAGAGAGGGGTCAGACTATATTGGTGGGGGGAGAAACAGACGGTGGGGAGAGGACTAGGCAACAAGATAAGGAGATCCTTTCGTTACAAAACAGCAGTGAAAATAAAAAGGCCCAAATGTCAAATAATCACATTTCTGATAGTGAAAGTGAAACATTTGAAGGCAAGTTAAAGTGTATGTTCACAAATGCCAGAAGTCTAGCAAGCAAAATGGGGGAGCTGGAGGCCTTGATACTGGAAGAAAATATAGATATAGTTGGTGTTGCTGAAACATGGCTGGACTCTTCACATGACTGGGCTGTAAATCTACAGGGTTTTACACTGTTTCGGAAAGACAGGGCAAATAAGAAAGGTGGTGGTGTATGTCTGTATGTGAGAAGCGATATGAAGGTGAGTGTAAATGAGACATTAGAGGGTGAAGACTGTGAGGAGGTTGAAACCTTGTGGGTGGAATTACAAAGGGAAGTAAACACTGAAAAAATTACTTTTGGTGTAATCTATAGACCCCCCAATATAACTGAAGAGATAGAAGGTCAAATATATAAACAAATGGAGCGGGCTGCACAGGCGGGTACTGTTGTGATAATGGGAGATTTTAATTATCGGGATATTAACTGGTGTCATGGTTCGGCTTCAACTGCAAGAGGAGACATTTCCTCATGTCTCCCCTGTGCCAGTTTGTGGAAGACCCGACTAGAAGTGAAGCTCTGTTGGATCTGGTCATTTCTAATAATGCAGAGCTTGTTGGGAATGTCAATGTTCGTGAAAACCTTGGTAACAGTGATCATAATATAGTTATATTTTACCTATACTGTAAAAAACAAACGCAGGCTGGGAGGGCAAAAACATTTAATTTTAAGAAAGCCAATTTCCCCAGGATGAGGGCGGCAATTCAGGATATAGACTGGGAAGAACTAATGTCAAATAATGGGACAAATGATAAATGGGAGATTTTCAAATCTACTTTGGGTAATTATAGTGCAAAATGTATTCCTACAGGTAACAAGTATAAACGACTAAAATTAAACCCCACATGGCTTACACCTTCTGTGAAAGGGGCAATACATGACAAAAATAGGGCATTTAAAAAATACAAATCTGAGGGTACATCTGCAGCCTTTGTAAAATATAAAGAGCTTAATAAAATCTGTAAAAATGTAATAAAATCAGCAAAAATACAAAATGAAAGGCAGGTGGCCAAGGATAGTAAAACAAATCCTAAAAAATTCTTCAAGCATATAAATGCAAAAAAGCCCAGGTCTGAACATGTAGGACCCTTAGATAGTGGTAATGGGGAGTTGGTCACAGGGGATCAAGAGAAGGCAGAGTTACTAAATGGGTTCTTCCGCTCTGTATATACAACAGAAGAAGGAGCAGCTGATGTAGCCGCTGCCGCTGCTGTTAATATATCAGTTGATATACTGAATTGGATGAATGTAGATATGGTCGAAGCTAAATTAAATAAAATAAATGTACACAAGGCCCCGGGACCAGATGGGTTACACCCTAGAGTTCTTAAAGAGCTTAGTTCAGTTATTTCTGTCCCCCTCTTCATAATATTTAGAGAGTCTCTCATGAGTGGTATAGTGCCAAGGGACTGGCGCAGGGCAAATGTGGTGCCTATTTTCAAAAAGGGCTCTAGGTCTTCGCCGGGTAATTATAGACCAGTAAGCTTAACATCAATTGTGGGGAAAATGTTTGAGGGGCTATTGAGGGACTATATACAGAATTATGTGACAATATAAGTATTATAAGTGACAGCCAGCATGGTTTTACAAAGGACAGAAGCTGTCAAACCAACCTGATTTGTTTTTATGAAGAGGTAAGCCTAGACAGAGGGGCCGCTGTGGATATAGTGTTTTTGGACTTTGCAAAGGCATTTGACACTGTCCCTCATAGACATCTAATTGGTAAATTAAGGACTATAGGTTTAGAAAGTATAGTTTGTAATTGGATTGAGAATTGGCTCAAGGACCGTATCCAGAGAGTTGTGGTCAATGATTCCTACTCTGAATGGTCCCCGGTAAGTGGTGTACCCCAGGGTTCAGTGCTGGGACCACTATTATTCAACTTATTTATTAATGATATAGAGGATGGGATTAATAGCACTATTTCTATTTTTGCAGATGACACCAAGCTATGCAATATAACTATGACTATGGAAGATGTTCGTGAATTGCAGGCAGATTTAAACAAACTAAGTGTTTGGGCGTCCACTTGGCAAATGAAGTTTAATGTAGATAAATGTAAAGTTATGCATCTGGGTACGAAAAACCTGCAAGCATCATATGTCCTAGGGGGAGCTACACTGGGGGAGTCAATTGTTGAGAAGGATCTGGGTGTACTTGTAAATCATAAACTAAATTTCAGCATGCAGTGTCAATCAGCTGCTTCAAAGGCCAGCAAAATATTGTCGTGTATCAAAAGAGGCATGGACTCGCGGGACAGGGATGTAATATTACCACTTTACAAAACATTAGTGAGGCCTCATCTTGAATATGCAGTCCAGTTCTGGGCTCCAGTTCATAGAAAGGATGCCCTGGAGTTGGAAAAAATACAAAGAAGAGCAATGAAGCTAATAAGGGGCATGGAGAATCTAAGTTATGAGGAAAGATTAAAAGAACTAAACCTATTTAGCCTTGAGAAAAGACAACTAAGGGGGACATGATTAACTTATATAAATATATGAATGGCGCATACAAAAAATATTGTGAAATCCTGTTCCATGTAAAACCCCCTCAAAAAACAAGGGGGCACTCCCTCCGTCTGGAGAAAAAAAGGTTCAACCTGCAGAGGCGACAAGCTTTCTTTTCTGTGAGAACTGTGAATCTATGGAATAGCCTACCGCAGGAGCTGGTCGCAGCAGGGACAGTAGATGGCTTTAAAAAAGTCTTAGATAATTTCCTAGAACAAAAAAATATTAACTGCTATGTGTAGAAATTTTTTACTTCCCCTTTCCCATCCCACTTCCCCTTTCCCATCCCTTGGTTGAACTTGATGGACATGTGTCTTTTTTCAACCGTACAAACTATGTAACTATATATCTAACTATGTAATACGAGGAGCCAGGATTTTTTTCAAAATTAGACTTGCGCGGGGCTTATAATTTGATCTGAATCCGCCAAGGTGATAAGTGGAAGACGGCGTTCAACACCCGAGACGGGCACTATGAAAACCTGGTGATGCCCTCCGGACTGTGTAACGCTCCTGCGGTCTTCCAAGAATTTGTCAATGATATCTTCCGAGATCTCCTCTATGTCCATGTTGTTGTTTATCTCGATGATATTTTGATTTTCTCCCCAGATCTGACGACCCATCGGAGGCATGTCTGTCAAGTTCTACTGCGATTAAGGGAGAATCTTCTATATGCCAAGCTGGAGAAGTGCGTCTTTGAAAATAATTATCTGCCCTTCCTAGGCTACATCATCTCGGATCAAGGTCTCAAGATGGATCCTGAGAAAGTGAAGTCCGTTCTGGAATGGCCATGTCCTCAAGGCCTGAGGTCCATACAGCGTTTTTTGGGATTCGCCAACTACTACAGGCAGTTTATCCTAAACTTCTCATCACTGATGGCTCCCATCTCTACCCTTACCAAGAAGGGTGTGAATTCCAAGGTGTGGAATCCAGAAGTAGAATCTGCATTTAATAGCCTGAAGAAAGCCTTCACTTCAGCCTCGATCCTCCATCATCCTGACGTGTCTCGGCAGTTCTCATTGGAGGTGGACGCTTCTTCTGTTGGTGCAGGTGCACTTCTGTTCCAGAGGAGCTCCAAAGGAAAGGCAGTAGTATGTGGCTATTACTCAATACTTTTTTCCTCTGCAGGGCGCAACAACTCTATTGGGGATCGGGAGCTACTGGCCATCAAATTGGCTCTGGAGGAGTGGAGACATCTGCTAGAGGGCACAGCTTACCCCATCCTGATCTACACTGGCCACAAGAACCTTTCTTATTTCCAGTCAGCTCAACGACTAAGCGAGGTGGTCACTGTTCTTCACCCGTTTCGAATTTGTGCTCCACTACCATCCCACTGACAAGAATGTGAGGGCCGATGCCCTGTCCATTTCATTTGAGAAGGATAACACTGTAGAGTCCCTTCAAAATATCATAGACATGTCCTGCATTGTCACTGCCAATCCTTTGCAGGTCAGAGACATCCCTCCGGGGAGGACTTTTGTTCGGTTGGCAGACAGAAGACTTCTCCGCTGGGGACACAGCTCAAAACTGGCTGGGTACGCTGGTGTTTGTAAGATCTGAGGCCTGATTACTCATCACTTCTGGTGGCCCACGCTACCTAAAGATGTTCTGGACTTTGTCTCTTCTTGCACGGTGTGTGCTTCTAACAAAGTTACTCACTCCAAGCCTGCCGGCCTGCTCCAACCTCTGCCTGTACCCAATGCCCCCTGGCAGCACATTGCGATGGACTTTGTCACAGACCTTCCTCCCTCAGCAGGATCCATCACTGTCTGGGTGGTGGTGGACCGGTTCTCAAAGATGGCACATTTTATCCCGCTGACCGGCCTACCTTCTGCTCCCTGACTGGCGATTCTGTTCATTCGGCACATCTTCCACTTGCATGGCTTGCCCCTTCACATCGTGTCCAATCAGGGGGTTCAATTTACCTCAAAATTCTCGAGAAGCCCTCTGTAAACTTCTGGATGTGAGATTGGACTTTTCCTCAGCCTATCACCCCCAGTCCAATGGGCAAGTTGAGAGGATTAACCAGATCATGAAAAATTATCTCCGCCGCATGATAACTGGGTACATCGTGTACAGTCAACATCCTATAGTCCCTCTTCCTGTGTCGGCTACATCTCAGGTACCCGCTGCTGACTCTGCATTTGGGGACTTTCTGCAAATCTGGCAACAGACCCGGCCTTCTATTTTACTAGCAGTCAATCGCATGAAGTGAAAAGCGGATATAAAGAAGAGAGCCGCCTCAGTATCTTCCAGGTACCAAAGTCTGGCTGTCCTCACAGAACATTCATTTAAAGGTGCTGCATATAAGTTCCCAGGTTCCTCTGACCTTTTGAGATATTACAACAGATAAACCCTGTCTCCTATAAGCTTCAGCTGCCTCCTACCCTCAGAATTCCCAACTCCTTTCATGTCTCCCTCCTGAAACCAGTAGTCCTGAACCGCTACAGTAAGACTCCTAGTCCCTCAGTTGCTCACAGCGTGATGTGTTTGAGGTGAAGGGAGATCCTGGACTGCAAGAGGGTAGGAGGAATGACTTTCTATTTGGTGGACTGGAGAGGGTTTGGTCCTAAGGAGAGGTCGTGGGAGCCAGAAGAGAACCTCAGTGCTCCTGCCCTCATTAAGAAGTTCCTCTCTCGTTCTGGCCCCAAGAAGAGGGGGAATACTGTAACATCCACGGTTGTAGACCGCAGACTCCTATCATCCTGCAGACGTCTTCCTCCCCAGAGATGCCAGCAGATGCGGCCGTCCTGAACTGCAGTGACCACTAGGTTGCGCGCTCGAGCTAATTTCCGGCCTTAAAGAGCCAGAGCGCACACATGTTCTAGATTTGACTGATTGCTCCCAGATCACCCTGGACTATTAGAAGGGCCCTGCCCCTTCACTCATTGCGTGAGCGTTGTTGGTTTATCCCATGTCAGTCTTGCAAATGGTCCCTAAGTGTTATCCTGTTGTTATCCGTGCCCTGTGCTGTGTTCTTGTTCCTGAGCCTGTTAGTTTTGGAGTCGTGTCCTATTGCACCTGCTGTCATCTGCCACGTCCAGTATTATCCGCCATGTCTGGCGCAACCTGCTGTACCTGCTGCACCCACCTCCATCCATGCTAAAGCCTCGGCCACTGTCTGGACTATTCAGGCACCCTAGAGCGGAATTTTGTATTGTTTTCGGTGCTCTGTTGCTTGCCCAGCTGCCTCCCTGCTACGGCGGTGCGGCCTAGAGGGTCCACATACCCACAGACCGTGACAGCATCCTAGTGGTGGGCAGTATAGATAGGGCTAGACGACTACCCCAAGGCCTTTTCCAACAGCAATAACTACACTGTATATACAGTGCCTGTGACCGTGCGCAGTATGGTCCTAGCTATAGGCTGGCTCCACAATGTGCAACCTATTCCCACCAGCTTAGCTGGCACCTATTAGATTGTGCATCGGTTAGCGGTAATCACTGGTACCGAACGTTACACCCGGTCTATAAGGTCGGGTACCCCACCAATACACCTCAGTGAGATAAAGCCCAGGAGCAAGGACACCCCGTTGTAGTGTGTGGTGGGCTTGTAGGCCTCAAGATGGCCGACAGACCCTGAGCCTGAATACCTTAGGCTTAGATACAGGGTCCAACAAACAGTATATCACACTTGCACTTGGGCCCTGTATCTAAGCCATATGTGTTAGGCTGTGTTCACATCAGCGTTGCCCTTCCATTGAGGGGTTACATCAGAGGTTTCTGTCGGGTAACCCCTCAACGTATTGGCAAACTGAAAACTCAGCTTCCATTTCCCTCGCCATTGATCTCCATGGTGACGGAAACTTTGCTAAAGGTTTCCATTTGTCACTGTTGTGTCAGGGTTCCGTTGTTCTTGATGCAACCAAAACAACGGAACCAATCAATGGTGAGGGGAATGGAATCTGAGGTTTCAGTTTGCCTTTCCGTTGAGAGGTTACCCGACGGAAACCTCAGACGGAAGGGCAGCAGTGATATGAACAGGCCCTTACTAATCTTTTTTTTTTTGTATTTGTGTTTTTCACAGGTTCGGTCGTTGGACTATGTCGGATTCGAGAACTACTTCGATGACGGCTTTTATTATATTATCACTAAAATGGTTACTGAGGGTTGTGTGGGGGTTTTTTATTTCAATAATTATTTCTGTGTCTTTTTTTTTTTTTTTAAACTTTATTACTTCTGCCTTATTAATAGCTGCTGACTGATTGACAGCGTCCATTACTAAAGCGGGGCTTAGTTTTAGCCGGTGCAGTGGCTAACACTAACCCCCGTTACTCCACTAGAGGAAAGAATGATGTGGGGTTCCCCCATTTTTATAACCAGCCAGATACAACACTGCAGCAGCAAGTAGCATCACCAGGGTGGGAAGGAGAACGTTTTTTGTTTTCCCAGCCTAATAATACTATCTTACGGCCACGCCAGTGCCCAACCATCACTACAGATGGTCGGTGTGAAAGTGATTAGAATATGTTTAAAAGATAACATTTTGCATGGACTCCTTCTTGTATGGTAGGCGTCCATTTTGGATTGTTGGAATCCATCTTGTGAAGGAGCCATCTTGAGATTAATAAGTAAAAAGTAATATGTCAGCAGATGTCTTGAAGCAATTCTATGTTATGTGTTCTTGAATTGAATGTTTTATTACTCTTGTGAGGAGCAGATCAAATAGCTTGGCCGAATGGATAATGACTGTTTACCATGAGGGAAGGGGATTCAGCCCTCTGTTTAAATGATTTAATCTTATCTGCAGTCTCCATTCTCTAGTGAGATAAGAAGCAAACAAATTAACTTGTGTCTCTGAAATGTGTGTCCTTCCCATGGGACAAGGTTCAGGCCACCTGGGGCTTGGAGGGTGAAGAATTATTATAATGCATTGAAATATTCTCATTGGCTGAATCAGAGTTCATTATCATATTGTAGATGATTGGCTGAAACCAAAGCCTACACCTTTCCTGTCATTATACTTATATACTTGTTTGGATCAATAAACCGCAGAGAAGGATTTTGAGCATACAAGCATGGTCTCTTGTGTCGTCTTTTCTCTCAGATATATATATCTATTACCTATGATTTGGAATCACTGGAGGGCGGGTATCGGTTGACATACCCATTACAGATTTCAGTCTAATATATTTTGGCCCATGATTGCGTTAACAGTTTTTGGTGCCGAAACCCGGGAGATTGCTCGTCTGATACGCTGTCGCTGGAGGCCTGACGGCATTTGCATCAGTGAATATCAAAAACCGGCCGGTATGTAAGAAGCTTATTCTTACAAACATGGTTCACGCATTCATTGCCGAGGCTGGAATTAGCGGTCATGACGTCACATCTCCTGATACGCAGTGTTTATCCAGCAGGTATGTTGAAAGCGTTTAGCGTGATGAATGATTGCAGATACGTACGTGATAAGATATTGAGTTGTTGTACAAATGTGTGAATCTATGAGAGAATTTTTGCCGGCATTGAACATTGAAATTGTTAAGATTGTGAGAACAGAAGATGTGAGGAGTGAGTGTGTGACCCCCTCCTGTGAAATGTGATGACGTAGGACAAAAAAAAGAAAGAAACTTGTGCAGAGGTAGTGTGAATTTATGGCGTACATCTGTCTGTGTAAGATGAGGAAGCTGAATGCTGTGTAGTGAACCTGCAATGAACTGTGTATTGTTATAGGTCTGTTGAAAATGTTATTTATTATTTGGCTGTTGTGTAGAAACTGTTAAGGATCAAAGGGGAATGTTTTCCTGTTGCCTGCTTTCTCTACGATAGTCGAGGGCCGGGGACGCCTGGCTCGGCGTGGTACTATGTGTCCGTAGGTGACACAATCTGTCCGTAGGTGGCAGAATTTGTCCGTAGGTGACAAAGGTTGGTTGGATATTCGTAGGTAATATCCTGTAGTACTTTTAGTACCACAAGGACTTCTGCGGTTAAGTCCTGATAATGGAGAACTTGGGAGAGCAGAGCAACAGGGGAAACGCCGTAGTGTGACGTACAGCCAAAGATTATTGTGACAAACAGGGGAAGAAAACGCTATAACAACTAAAAGGGGTTCTGTAATAATAGGTTCTTTGTCAGGATTGTAGTAGTCAAATGAATATATATGAAAGTGCATGTGAGATGTGTGATAAGGGTGTATGTACCATTACCCAGTGCAATAGGGAAAACTTTTTGAATGTTGTTTTGAATAATCATTGATACACTTTTAGCACACTGCCAGCTTGTAATATTATGTGTAAGGGTCCTTAACAAGAACAAGTTGTATGCATTGTCAGACTGGCATAAAGTGGGGATCAGTACAGACTGATTTCTAGCACGCATTTGATAATCTGGTATGGACTTTTGATGTAGTATAACATCCAAGTCAGTCAGTCTGTATTAATATGAGACCGCTGGAAATGAATACCGTTGTAACATAACAATCTGTGTTCAAAGCAGAGAATGACCCACATGTGTCGTAGTAGTATAACTACCTACACAATTACAGTGAAGGACATTGGTATTGGCGCACACCCGAGGCCCTTAAAGAAATAATCACCAACATACGTAGCAAATCCCCAGACTACAGCCCACAGAGTGAATGGCTGAGTGGGGAGGATGAGATATAAGTCAAATGAATTGATTTTTCAAAAATATAGGTGGATGTTAATAAATGGCTGTTTGTGAACAGACAGAGACATAAAATGAATCCGGAGTGCTGCATATAAGGAATTGATGGTGATGATGATGATAAATATCGATTGTGACGGAGAGGGGCTGTGTGATGTAACGTGTGTGATATAACGTGTGCAGTGTGAAGTCTGAAAAGCAGACTGATAGAAGCTTATATAGAGAGCATTGACTGATGAGACAAGTGATTACAATATTGCACTGATTTTAGATCTATATTGTATGTTCTCATTTTTAATAACCGTATTTTGCAACATTTTTAGTGTTTTGTGTATAGGGTTAAATTGGAGTCATTGTAGGAAAGTATTGGTCTGAAGGAAAGGGGGGTTATATGTGTGAGACAGGGAGAAGGCCGCTCGCTGGTTGCAGTGGTTAGGAATGTTTCTTATCTTTGCGCATGCGCTGTTGTCCGTAAGTGCCGAGTGTGTAAAATATGTCAGAATTTGTCTGCATAAAAGATAAAAGTTACGCTGCATATTTATGTGTTATGATGTGATAAGATTTAATGTCCCACATATAGTTTATTGGTTTGCAGTAATTAACATTAGCAGATATATTATTTTCTGTTTTATTGGATAAAGAATTATAGTTATTTTTGTTTTTACATATGCATAGGAAGTGCTATAGTGCTGCCTAAATGTAATTTTTGAAAATGTATGAGGTTTTAAAAGTAAATGGTTGCAAGGTATCTAAAAAGATAACATGCTGTTTTGTCAGGAGCAAGTCACTTTTGTTTTAGGCTATTGTTTATTAAAAGGGGGAAAACTAGTGCCCCCCAGATAGAGTGTCCAACCTTATTATGTTGGCATCCAAAAATTATGCAGAGTCCAAAAAGGGAGAGTAGTGAGGGGACTGATCAGGTACAATTTTATTTTGTTTGGAATTAATGAATTTGGTTGGAGGAGGTCTACAAATTGTGTAAGAGACCATGAGTTTTTACAGATTTAGTTGGAAAGGAGGTGAAAAATATCTGAACATTGTTAATTTTATGCCCGATTTTTAGTAAGAATATTTTTATTGTGGTATTATTCAGGTATCTATAGGACCTGATGGGGGTGGGATTCTCAAGTGTTCTAGGTTATCTGATGAGTGTGAAGAAGTGTATAACATTTGTTTTTATTTTTGAGAATGAAGACGTCACCCCTTTGAAATGTTCTATCTATATGTGACATAGTTTTTTTTAATGTAAATTTGTAATGTAGAGATACTTGATCATATACAGTATGTACAAGACAGGATACGAGGCACAAGGTAAATCATCCAGAAACCACTCTCACCTTCTTGTTCATCTCAAGGAGCGGAGCTGGAGGTGCTCGCTGAGACTTGTAACCTGGCAGAAGTTAAGACAGCCGACATTTACACTGACTCTAGGTACGCTATTGGTATCGCCCACAATTATGGGCCAATTGGTAGTAGGAACTTTATTGGATCATCGGGTAAGCAAATTGAGAGCGTAGGAGATGAAAGACATGGCAAATAGAGTATGTGCAGCCAGGTGTCAGTAAATTGGCCACCACTAGGTTTGTAGCAGCCTGCATGATGTGTGCACGGCATGACATAGATAAAACAGCAAAGGTACCTGTGAAAAGTGCAGCCCGGCCAGATTACCCGTCCCAGCGACTGCAGAACATACAACTACCCGAGGTAGAGTGTATGAAAAGGTGCTCGTATGTGTAGACCTGTTCTCAGGGGGGCCTGAAGCCCGGCCTGTATCTTCCCCACTGCAGAAGTTGTGTGTAGTGACAGGGGAATCGATTTTATCCCAAGTATTGAAGTGGTGTTTGTACAATAAGATATCAGCAGTTCTCTAGATGTTATTCCAAATTTAGTTTGTTTAATAAGGGTATTCAAGAAGTGTTGTGGGAATATTAAATACTGAGGTTAAGTTTTATGTAAAGTTCTGGACCAGCATGCCTTAGCATTGGACTATTGGAGGCGTCATTATTATGTTTGTGTAAATGATAACTTTTCAGTGCAAGTAGATTCCCATTTGAAAATATTTTTGTTGTGAAACGATTCTGTGCAGTAAAAATATATAAAGAAGAAGAATCAGTTTGTATGTATCAGTTTTAGTTACTGCCCAGTGTAAATGTTTAACATAAATCTGCCATTGTTAATGTTTTTCTTCAACTGAATTATCTGATTAAGATCAATTAATGATTATGCGATGAAAAGCTTTTTCTCCACAGGAAGAGTCCAGATGGGAGCGGAAGGCGTGAGAACCAGATTCTAACAGAATGTGGACGGCTAAGGGAAGGTGAACCGGTAGCACCCAAGGCACTCTTGAGGGCACTTGTATTGATGGTATGTGACCTCACATATGCCCCAAGACTGCAAGGATCGATTTGGTAAGATCTAATTGGTATGTCCCAGGTTTTTACAGCTGTTGCTGCTAAATTCTGTTAGAGCTGTTTGATTTGCCTACAGAACAGTCCTGGCAGACCGGTGCCAACCTTATCATACCCGCCTCCCACATATAGAACAGACCTTGAGAGGCCTTCCCAGGTAAAACAAAACAAATTAGAGTAAGAAAAATTGGTTTGAGACACTTGTCAGATAAAACGTATGGTATCTGTGAATATTTATGTGAGTAGGAGCTGTTAAAAGTAATCAGCTCAGAATAAGGTATAAATCCTGCTGAAAAGTGTAAACACCAAGTGCAAATTAAATGTACCCAGTAACTGTCCAGTGGAACAGAGAAGTTTTTCTTACATAAAGGAAACAGTAGTTTAAGAATGAAGTTTAAGGGCCTGACATTATTATTGTATGTACTTAGAACAACGTTTATAATGTATGCGGATGATGTTATCACCAGATGAGAATTTATTCTAACAATTGACAATGGTTGGGTCCCCGGCAAGTGCCAGTAAACATGAACTAGAAGACTTTTAATATGATGAACTCCATCACTGAGATGCGGCAGGCGCAGCCTGAGCCAGTACAACACGTTTATCATGAACTGACGGCAGTGTCACAATTCTAAGCAGCCGCCCAGACTAGTAACTTACCGGAGGAAGAGGACAGATACGGAGGGTTTGTGGTAGTCACAATAAAACTCCACTAATCCGTCTACGTGGGATCTCACTCCAGGCTCACAGCATGAGGTGCTATGTACAGCCCGGTGACGTAAACTAAAAGAGACGGTGTCTGACAGATGAGAATCACCAAACCAAGTCCTGATGACATCAGCAAAGTTCAAAGTAAAGACCAAAGACCTGAGTGAATCCGTCAGCAGTAGCAGAAGACAGAAGAAGAAGAGGACGATGATGTACAGGACTTGCAATGAACTGATGGGACCCAAAACCTGAGAGTTGATAGCATGAGATTGGTGATAGCATTATATTATTAATTGAGGCCCTATTGTTTATATTGTCTGAGGTTTATAATTATAATGTATGTAAACATGCCACGGTACTGTGAATAACAACTTGAGGTGTTTTATGTGGAGATGTGAGGTGAAGGTCACTGGTTGTTGTCACTCATATGTAAGAAGTGCATGGCAGCAATGAGAGCCCGGAGGGTATGTTTGAGGAAGATGCTGCCCATGACCTGTTATATCTGCAGGGGTAAAAGTCCCATTAGGACAGTAAGTGACAGTGTGACAATTATGACCAATACAAGTACCGTAGAGGAGAAGTTTGGATTATTGCCAATATTAGTAGGTTTGACAGTAAAAAATGCTCATAATATGGAGAAAGTGGGCGACAGATTGGACACTGTTACAGATTATGTGTTTGAAGTTCTGAATGCTGCCCAAGGGGGGATGTGCATGTGCCAAGTAGTTGATACAGCCTGTTGCCAGGATATAGACCTTTTTTGACATTATGCAGGACAAGTATGACCGTAGATAAAGCTGAGAAAATAAAGGAAGAGTTCAGGAAAGCCAATTCTAAAGATGATTGGAACCTGGAGTAGCCGGATTGGTTGTCATGTCTCAATCCCTCTACCTGGTTTAAGAGTGTTGGGGGATGAGTAATGGGTCTGCTCTAGAGTGTCCTGCAGGTTTATTATGTATTGCATTATATTTGCTTCTGAGGCTCATATTTTGAGGCCTGACAAAACTTTGGCAATGCTTCGCAGCAAAGGTTGGAATGATTACCCGCCATACTGGATCTTTTGATCAAGTGTACCCTATGAGTGAAACAATTATTGGAAGGAATTTTGTTGAAAAGACCAGGGGATGAGGTGAAATGGTTAGGTAAGTCCTCAAGGGGGGATAAGCCCTCCTTTAAGTACCTGGCATGGATGCAAAATGTCCTCATATAAACAAAAGGTGGGAAATGTGAAAGTGATTAGAATATGTTTAAAAGATAACATTTTGCATGGACTCTATCTTGTATGGTAGGCGTCCATTTTGGATTGTTGGAATCCATCTTGTGGCCTGAAGGAGCCATCTTGAGATTAATAAGTAAAAAGTAATATGTCAGCAGATGTCTTGAAGTAATTCTATGTTATGTGTTCTTAAATTGAATGTTTTATTACTCTTGTGAGGAGCAGATCAAATAGCCTTGGCCGAATGGACAATGACTGTTTACCATGAGGGAAGGGGATTCAGCCCTCTGTTTAAATGATTTAATCTTATCTGCAGTCTCCATTCTCTAGTGAGATAAGAAGTAGACAAATTAACTTGTGTCTCTGAAATGTGTGTCCTTCCCATGGGACAAGGTTCAGGCCACCTGGGGCTTGGAGGGTGAAGAATTATTATAATGCATTGAAATATTCTCATTGGCTGAATCAGAGTCATTATCATATTGTAGATGATTGGCTGAAACCAAAGCCTACACCTTTCCTGTCATTATACTTATATACTTGTTTGGATCAATAAACCGCAGAGAAGGATTTTGAGCATACAAGCATGGTCTCTTGTGTCGTCTTTTCTCTCAGATATATATATCTATTACCTATGATTTGGAAACTGGATAAATCACTGGAGGGCGGGTATCGGTTGACATACCCATTACAAATTTCAGTCTAATATATTTTGGCCCATGATTGCGTTAACAGTCGGGTACTAGATCGTACCCGGCTCTTCCCAATACCCCTAGTGGCGGTGGGTACCGGGATAATAATGGGGGTTAGTGTTAGCCTCTTCATGTCTAACATTAGGCCTCACCTTAGTAATGGACGTTGTCAATCAGTCAGCAGCTATTACTAAGGTGGTAGTAATAAAGTTTAGAAAAATACAAAGACTTTAAAATATTTTATTGAAATAAAAATCCCACACACAACCCTCGTTATCCATTTTATTGAGAATAAAAAAAACGCCGTTATCGGAGTAGTCCTCGAATCCGAAGTAGTCCAACAACCAAACCTGTAAAAAAAAAAAACACCCGAAAAAAATTTGTAACACGTAAAAAAGTAAAACAATTATTATCCTTACCTTTCCTGGGTCCAGCGCTGGAGCCGCAGTGTCAGCAAGCTGGGCCCTATATCTAATCCTATAACGTGTGATACTGTCTGCTGAGCCACTGAATCTAATCCTATAATGTGTGAGATTGTCTGCTGGGCCTTATATCTAACCATGGGTGAACCTAGCCCCTTTGCTGCCTGAGGCAAACTATAGAAAGGCTCACCCCCCCCCCCCAATCTATCCAAGTAACCCAAGCGAACGTACTGACTTTCTGCTGAGTTCATCGGCCCAGCGCGGATGGCATGATGCAGTGACATAATCGCGCTACGCCACTGACGTCAATAGCGTGTTCTAGTGCTGCATTGTTGGGTTACTTAGGAGACCCAGCAATGCAGCTGAAAGATGCCGTCCCTTGGCCTTGAGAAGTTTGTGGGGGGGGGGGGGGGGGGGCCAAGAAGAACCTTTGCAGCCTTTAGTTTTGCCCCTATTAATAAGGCAAATGAAAAGCGTTGGTCTAAACAAGAAAACCCCTTATGGGCTAAGAAAATAACAATATAATAAACCTACAAGAAACCTCAAAACAAGGTAGAGAAAAAGGGGAGTCCCTACCAAACCTCAAAGCACAAAAGCGCAGGGGACATAACACCCCAATAGAGTATAAGGATAAATCACTGCCACATATCGTAAAAAATATATATCTTTATTAGTACAAAACAATACATGGTATCTGTAAAGGATCTGCCAGACACAGCTTCTGTGTCGACGCCCGTGGTTAGTCAGTCTGCACCTGCTCCTAAGTCTGATAGTGACTCCTTCTTCTACCACTCAGGCTGGGAGGCTGAGTAGTGGGAGAGCCTAACACAGCCTGGCCAGACAGAGCTAGCTCCCGACCTCTGTCTATTTATACCTTCATTTCCTGCTTCTCCTTTGCCTGTGATTCTGCTTGTTTCCTGGCTCTGCTGCTGCTTGTACTATTTGTCCTCTGCTTCATATTGACCCTGGCTTTACTGACTACTCTCTTGCTCTGCGTTTGGTACCTCGTACACTCCTGGTTTGACTCGGCTCGTCCACTACTCTTGTAGCTCACGTTGTTACCGTGGCATCTGCCCCTTTTCCCTTATCTTCTTTGTACCCTTGTCTGTCTGTCTGTTGTGCACATAGTGAGAGTAGGGACCGTCGCCCAGTTGTACGCCGTCGCCTAGGACGGGCCGTTGCAAGTAGGCAGGGACTGAGTGGCGGGTAGATTAGGGCTCACCTGTCTGTCTCCCTACCCCGTCTTTACATAATCACAGGCCCATATACCTTTTCTACCCTGGTCCCTGACACAACTATGGACCCACTTGAGACCCTGGCTCAGCAAATGCAGGGCCTCTCCCTACAGGTCCAAGTCCTGACTCAGAGGGGCAACCTGCATGATGCTACCCTGGTAGTGCCCCCACCTCACCTCTTGAACCCCACCTCAAGTTGCCTGACCGGTTCTCAGGGGATCAGAAGACTTTTTTCTCCTTTCGGGAGAGTTGTAGGCTCTATTTCCGTCTAAAGCCCCACTCCTCAGGTTCTGAGAGCCAGCGAGTGGGTATAATTATGTCCCGGCTCCAGGACGGGCCCCAAGAATGGGCCTTCTCCTTGGCTCCCGACGCCCCTGAGCTTTCCTCTGTTGACCTTTTTTTTTTCTGCTCTCGGGCTCATATATGATGAGACTGACAAGACTGCCTTTGCCGAGAGTCAGCTGGTGACCATACGTCAGGGTAAGAGACCCGTTGAGGGGTACTGTTCGGACTTTAGGAAGTGGTATGTAGCTTCTCGGTGGAATGACCCTGCCTTGAGGTGCCAGTTTAGATTGGGTCTGTCGAACGCCCTGAAGAATGATCTCTGCTTCTACTGTGGGGATGACAAGCATCAAGTGAACAACTGTCCTAGGCGTAAGAATAAGCAGCCGGAAAACTTCCGCGCCTAAGTGACCATCGGGGAGGTCGCTTGGGCGCACAGGTATTTCCCATGAATATGAAACCTAATCTTGCTTCCCTTTCAGGTCTCTTTTGGTGGTAGGTCTGCTACCGGCAATGCCTTCGTGGATTCAGGGTCTTCTGCTAATATTATGTCTGTGGAATTTGCTATGTCTCTAGCTATGCCATTGATTGAATTGCCTAAACCTGTCCCGGGAGTGGGTATCGACTCCACTCCTCTTGCTAATGGTTATTTTACACAGCATACCCCTGTTTTTGAACTCCTTGTTGGTGCCATGCATTTTGGGCAGTGCTCTGTACTGGTGATGCAGGGATTATCGTCCGATTTGGTTTTAGGCTTACCCTGGTTGCAGATGCATAATCCCACGTTTAACTGGAATACTGGGGTAACTGGAATACCAAATGGGGTAATGAATGCATGACGTCATGTTTTTCTGTTAATTTTATTTCTCTCCCTGAACACTCTACCTGAGTTTATTCAGGACTACGCTGATGTTTTTTCTAAAAAGGCCTCCGAAGTGTTACCTCCTCATAGAGAGTACGATTGCGCAATTGATTTGGTACCAGGAGCTAAACTCCCTAAGGGTAGGATATTTAATCTCTCTTGTCTCGAACGTGAAGCCATGAGAGAGTATATCCAGGAATGTCTGGCCAAGGGTTACATTCGCCCCTCTACTTCTCCGGTAGGTGCTGGCTTCTTCTTCGTAGGGAAGAAGGATGGTGGTCTTAGGCCGTGCATCGATTACCGAAACTTGAATAAGGTCACTGTAAGGAACCAGTATCCCCTTCCTTTGATTCCTGATCTTTTCAATCAGGTTCAGGGGGCCCAATGGTTCTCCAAGTTTGATCTACGGGGGGCTTATAACCTTATCCGCATCAAAGAGGGGGATGAGTGGAAGACTGCGTTTAACACGCCCGAAGGTAATTTCGAATACCTCGTCATGCCGTTTGGGTTGTGTAATGCTCCCGCGGTCTTCCAGAATTTCATAAATGAGATTTTAAGAGACTACCTGGGGGTATTTCTTGTAGTGTACCTTGATGACATACTGGTGTTTTCCAAGGACTGGTCCTCCCACATTGAGCATGTCAGGAAGGTGCTCCAGGCCCTTCGGAAAAACAAACTGTTTGCTAAAACCAAAAAATGTGTGTTTGGGGTGCAAGAGATACCATTTTTGGGTCAA
Source organism: Rhinoderma darwinii (assembly GCF_050947455.1). Classification (NCBI taxonomy): domain Eukaryota; kingdom Metazoa; phylum Chordata; class Amphibia; order Anura; family Rhinodermatidae; genus Rhinoderma; species Rhinoderma darwinii. Next base: position 86,964,091 of record NC_134692.1, on the reverse strand, counting down.
ATCCTTACTCCTCATGAATTCCGCATGGACCCTGCCAAGGTTCAGGCTGTGGCTGAATGGGTCCAACCTGCCTCCCTGAAGGCGTTACAGTGCTTCCTGGGGTTTGCTAATTATTACAGGAGATTTATTGCTAACTTCTCGGTCATCGCTAAGCCTCTTACGAATCTCACTCGCAAAGGTGCTGATCTCCTCCACTGGCCTCCTGAGGCGGTCCAGGCTTTTGAGGTTCTTAAGAAGTGCTTTATCTCGGCCCCAGTGCTGATTCAGCCTAACCAAATGGAGCCGTCCCTCACCCATCTCCGTCCCTGTGCCTACTTCTCCAGGAAGTTCTCACCCACTGAGAGTAACTATGACATTGGCAACCGCGAACTCTTAGCCATTAAATGGGCATTTGAAGTGTGGCGCCACTTCCTGGAGGGGGCTAGGCACCAGGTAACGGTCCTTACCGACCAAAAGAATCTGGTTTTCCTAGAATCTGCCCGGAGGCTAAACCCGAGACAAGTTCTTTGGGCGTTATTTTTTACTAGATTCAACTTTTTGGTCACCTATAGGGCTGGGTCTAAAAATATTAAAGCTGATGCACTGTCGCGTAGCTTCATGGCCAGCCCTCCATCGGAGGAAGATCCTGCTTGTGTTTTGCCCCCAGGTATAATAATTTCCTCTGTTGATTCTGACTTAGTCTCCGAAATTGCGGCTGATCAAGGTTCAGATCCCAGGAACCTTCCTGAGAACAATCTGTTTGCTCCCCTGCAATTCCGGCTAAGGGTACTTAGGGAGAATCATGACTCTGCACTTTCTGGCCATCCAGGCATCCTGGGTACCAAGCACCTCATTGCCAGAAACTATTGGTGGCCTGGGTTGCTTAAAGACGTTAAGGCATATGTCGCCGCTTGTGAAATTTGTGCTAGGTCCAAGACTCCCAGGTCCCGACCAGCGGGCTTACTATGTTCTTTGCCCATTCCCCAGAGACCTTGGACCCATATCTCCATGGATTTTATCACCGATCTGCCTCCATCTCAAGGCAAGTCATTGGTGTGGGTTGTAGTAGACCGCTTCAGTAAGATGTGCCACTTAATGCCCCTCAAGAAACTACCCAATGCTAAGACGTTAGCTACCTTGTTTGTCAAACACATCCTGCATCTCCATGGGGTTCCTGTCAATATTGTTTCTGACAGAGGGGTACAATTTGTTTCATTGTTTTGGAGAGCCTTCTGTAAGAAGTTGGAGATTGATCTGTCCTTCTCCCCGGCCTTCCATCCTGAAACTAATGGCCAAACTGAGAGGACTAATCAGTCTCTAGAACAATATTTAAGGTGTTTTATCTCCGACTGTCAATATGATTGGGTCTGCTTCATTTCCCTCGCTGAATTTTCCCTTAATAACCGGGTCAGTAACTCGTCAGGGGCCTCCCCCTTTTTCTGTAATTTTGGGTTGAATCCACGGTTCTCCTCCGTTTCACCTGGTGGTTCCAACAATCCCGAGGTAGATGTCGTTCATCGGGAACTATGCAGTCTGGGCCCAGGTTCAGAAGAACCTAGAGGCGTCCCAGAGCATACAAAAGACTCAGGCAGATAGAAGATGTTCTGCTAATCCCTTGTTTGTGGTCGGGGATCTGGTGTGGCTGTCTTCTAAAAATTTGCGCCTTAAAGTCCCGTCCAAAGAATTTGCTCCCTGGTATATAGGGCCGTACAAGGTCATTGAAGTCCTTAACCCTGTCTCCTTCCAACTGGAGTTACCCCCGTCTTTTCAAATACACGACGTGTTTCATGCCTCCCTCCTGAAACGCTTCTCCCCGTCCTTGGCTCCCTCGAGGAGACCTGCGGTCCCTGTTCTCACCCCTGAAGGGGTAGAATTCCAGGTGGCCAAGATTGTGGACAGCAGGATGGTCCAAGGCTCCCTCCAGTACCTGGTCCATTGGAGAGGATACGGGCCTGAGGAGAGGACTTGGGTATCCGCCCGGGATGTTCACGTTGGGGTATTGCTCAGGAGGTTCCATCTTTGGTTCCCCAATAAGCCAGGTCCAACTAGAAAAGGGTCCAGTGGCCCCTCATAAAAGGGGGGTACTGTGAAGGATATTCCAGACACAGCTACTATGTCGACGCCCGTGGTTAGTCAGTCGGCACCTGCTCCTAAGTCTGATCGAGTGACTCCTTCTTCTACCACTCAGGAGTGGGAGAGCCTATCACAGCCTGGCCAGACGGAGCTAGCTCCTGCCCTCTGTCTATTTATACCTTCATTTCCTGCTTCTCCTTTGCCTGTGATTCTGCTTGTTTCCTGGCTCTGCTGCTGCTTGTATTATTTGTCCTCTGCTTCATATTGACCCTGGCTTTACTGACTACTCTCTTGCTCTGCGTTTGGTACCTCATACACTCCTGGTTTGACTCGGCTCGTTCACTACTCTTGTAGCTCACGGTGTTGCCGTGGCATCTGCCCCTTTTCCCTTAGCTTCTTTGTACCCTTGTCTGTCTGTTGTGCACATAGTGAGAGTAGGGACCGTCGCCCAGTTGTACGCCATCGCCTAGGACGGGCCATTGCAAGTAGGCAGGGACTGAGTGGCGGGTAGATTAGGGCTCACCTGTCTGTCTCCCTACCCCGTTTTTACAGTATCACAGTAATAAATATAATAAAATAAAGCGGGTCATACATGGAGAGCAATAGCGATCAGGTATAGATGACAACATACCATGAGAGAAAACAGAGACAACCAATCTCAAAAACGTCCCATACCTAACTTGCCATGAATATCAACAAATATATATAGAAGTATTGTAGTGGCAGCGGGAATCAAGGATCTGAACCGGCGCTGCCAGGTGGTGTAGCAGGAGGATCAGTCGAAGAAGCTGGAACAGGAGCAGAGAAGGAAGCAGCTAGTGCCCCTAGCTGTAGTGCCATGGAGTCTACTGCCACAAGAAGTTGATCCTGTCATGTTCGCAGGTACTGCAGTTCTGCCTGCATGACTTAGGAGGGCCCTTGAATTGACGGGGTCCATGACCAGAGCGTACTGTCACGGCGCGGGGTGTGGACCCACTAGTATAGTAGGATATCAGCTCGCCAAACAGGTACAATGCAATGTCTATAGTTCAGAAAGGGTACTTGAGGCAATGTAGACAGTAGCGATAGATTCAGGCTAAGATGAGCCTCCGACAGTAGACAGACACTCAGCGGGGTGCGACACAATAGATGCAGCGGAGGGCACAACACGACTCCAACTCTTGACGGCACAGAGGCACGGTAGCACGGGACACAGGGTACTGCAGGGGGTAACACCGGGAACTGGAAAACACTAGGAGACCATTTGCAATGACAAACTTTGGGTGACACAACGCTCAGGCAAGGATTGAAATGGCAGAGCCCCTTTTTATAGTCCTGAAGCATTCTGGGCTGATTGCAGTATTCTACAACTGTGCGCGTACTGGCCCTTTAAGGCCATGCACGCGCGCCCTGCGGGAGACAGTGTTCGGACTAGGAAGTGAGTGCCGGCATCTCTCAGGAGGGACATGCCACCGGGTGCTCACTCGTCCATGGTCGCAGCCTTCAGAGTGTAAGTCAGGACGACGGTCCGCGGCCATAGACGTTACACATGTAAGACGGCTATATATAATATATATGTATATAATATATATAAACCTATATATATATATATATATATGTGTGTGTATATATATATATATATATATATATATATATATATATATATATAGGGTTAATCTGCCAAGGGAGATATATCCCTAGACGCCTATTAAGAGATTATCATAGGGCCTTCCCTCCACAGGTGCAGGGTCATTAAATAGGAGAAAAGCACTGCTGGGAGTATGAGGAGAGCAAGAGTGTGAAGACTGGTCTGCTGCTGACAAGACCTGATATTAACAGAGGGGTGAGAGCTAACCCCTGCAAAGGGCTGGACTGAGTACTTTATACTTGAAACGTTTCTTTCAGTTTTAAACTTGGTGTATGCTGATGCCACAAGCTACCTTTGTGTTTATTGGACTTGTCTGCTTGAAAGAGAAATAAAGCTTCTAAGTCCTGTTTAATCAGAATACTGCGCTGAGAGTGTCTCTTTGCCTATCTACATTCCCCAAACTGCTACATATGGTGGAGAATGTGGATATCCTGTCTGCGCTAGTTCTTGGATGCTAGAAGCAACGACAGAAAGAAACACTTTTAAAAGTCAGCAGTGAATATATTTCCTGATTGAAAGCTGCTACCTTGATGTCCAGACCATCCACCAACATGGAGGAGTTAATCCAGCAGCTGGTACAAGCCACTGTGCAGCAACAACAGGCCAATGTGCAGCAACAACAGGGCAATGTGCAGCAACAACAGGCTCATGCGGATGCCATGCAGGCCCAACATCAAACCAACAATCTGCTCATGCAGCAACTGGCAGCATTACAACTAACTGGGACTGTCCATCAGTTCTCCTCTCAAACCGTTACCCAGAGCAACTCCAAGAAAGAGGTGCAGAGGGCAATGCAACGGATGGTGGAAGGAGAAGATGTCGAGGCCTACCTTTTGCTGTTTTGCAAATTTTCCCTTTCTCTAATACGTTCAGAGTCTCAGTGGGCTGAAGTCCTGGCTCCGTTACTAGCAGATGAGCCGCTAAAAGCTTATTGTGACTTGTCTGCAGAAAATGCAAAGGACTATATGTTGCTTAAAGCCGAGATACTCGCACGGCTCGGTGTTTCTTTGATGGTTCGTGCTCAAAGGGTACACTAGTGGCAATATGATGCCAATAAACCTCCCAGGTGCATGACCTAATGAATCTGATCGATAAATGGCTTGAAACAGAGGGGTTGTCTCCGCCGGAGGTGGTGGAGCGGATCATCATTGAATGTATGTTTTGCGCACTCTTCAGGGATTTACAATACTGGGTTATGCAAGCTAATTCCCAGACTTCTGAGCAAATGATCTCTGCCCTGGAAAGTCATACAGTGACAGAGAGACGTACTGGGAAAAGGGCAGAATTTTGCTTACCACGGAAGTATACTCGGGTGGCCCAGGTACTAGGGGGCGTACTGGAGAATCCTAGGAGTCCAAGGTTTGCTGCACCTCATACTGTACTATGGCATGGCGCCAGTTATTGTTTGTCCACTCTGTGTGCACTGCAATGGCACCAGACCAATGGCGGATTTGTGACGTATTGGTGACTGACCAGCAGGTCGTAGCCCTTCTTAACACAGGTAGTGTGGTCACTTTACTCCGAGCTACCATTCCCCAAAAAGTGGAGCACCCGAAAAAAAAAATGCCGGTACAGTGTGTACATGGAGACACAAAAGAATACCCTGTTGCGCAGGTCTTTGTGGAGACCTCTGTTATCTGCGATGTGGGGGTTGTACCTGGATTGGTACATGAACTTATTCTTGGCTGTGACTTTCCATCATTCTGGCTACTGTGGGAAAAGACACTGATAGATAAGGACGAGCCTTCATCTATCTCCTTAAGTAATGATGATAATGTTATTGCTGATAGCATTGGGAATAAGGTGTTTCCCTTTTGTGTCTTAGCTGGTGATGAGCCTGAGGATTCTCTCTCTGAACAGGAAATCCCTGACTTGGGAATTTCTAGGACAAATTTTGGCCCTGCTCACTTGGGAAACCAAAGTCTAAAAAAAAGCATTTGAAAATGTAAAAATTGTGAATGGTGTGGCCCAGGAGCGGGAGGAAAATAGACAGTATCCATATTTTGTGTTGGTCAATGATCTACTGTATAGAGGGGATAAGGCAAACGAGGAGCAAGTAATATAGGGAGAATTTCTCCAGCTCACCTTGTAGAAGTTGGTTTGATTTTTGCAATGGGTAATCCTGGTGCTCGGATCCTCGTGGTGGCTCACGAAAAAAGTATACTTTGAAGGAAAGGAAGGTTGGATCCAGCAAGCGTGGAAATAAAAGGAATCTTTTTCCAAGTTTTAATTATTCTTGTTAAAAAATAAGAGGTTCAATAGCATGTGTAATATCTTGCAATGATAGGAGTAATGGTAGGTAGCCTACGCGTTTCAGACGGTGTCTCCGTCCTTATTCATGGCTAGAATAAAAACTCTGACTGTGTATGCTGGGTTTAAATGTGTTTGACCACAGGTGTGTGTTTAATTAATTGCGTTTCAGGGGTGCCTGGTGTTGGAACGCAGTCTTTGACCCGCCTCCCACATTAACCGGCTCCTGGGCTAATAGGCTAAATGATCCGAGAATGGTAAGTATCTTTTGAATTATATATATATCTATAAAAAACGCTTTTGACATATGTGTATCCAAGTAGTATGTTGGCATTCTTGGATAAGCGGACGTATAAAAAATCCATGGTCTAAATACGCATTGTTAGAATTTATGATGCATTGAGTCAGATTGTGTGTGAATGGTGGTTGAGTGAGAAATGTAGAAAAAGAAGAACTAGGTTTTTTCTTCACAAATGTTGTGAAGATGAAAAGATTCATGAATAGACTGTTAAAAAGCTTGTGTGTCCCAAGAGATACATATTGCTGGTTAAAATCGTATTAAATTAGAGTTTGAGGGTAGTGATATGTTTATGCTAGATAAGTGCAGATTTATCTTCTGTTTATATTTATTTATTTATTTTTTTTTTTATTTTTTTTTCCATTATAGAACGTTTTTTGTAATAAAATGCAAATGAATATGGCATATTGTCATAGAAATTGTAATGGTGTATTGTAATAGACATGGAAATATCCATATAAAATGGACAGTGTTTTTTGTCTGAATTTATTTCTTTTTTTCTTTAGACCAGTTATTCTGTAATTAATAATAGTGCATGATCTCTCTTTTTAGATTAAGACCTTCTGGTACTCTAGTTTTTAAACGAAAAATCCAAAATGCTTCTCTTTGTAGCATTTTTTCTTTTCTGTTTCCACCTCTTTTGGATTTACGGATTTTTTCGATTGCATAGCATCGGAATGAATTTATTGTTCTTTTGTGATGGAGTATAAAGTGTCTTGCCGCATTTGATATGTTTTGGATATTAGAATTTCTTATGTAGCTTAAATGTTCAAGAATGCGAATTTTCAATTTGCGGCTTGTACACCCTATATACTTTAGGTTGCATTCTGTGCATTCAATGATGTATACTACTAGTTCTGAATTACAATTAATGTAACTTTGTATAGAGAAAGTTTCAGAATTGTTGGAGTTTGAAAAAATTTTTGTGACATGAGTGTATGAACATATTTTGCACGGATGTTGACCACACTTGTATGATCCTTTATTTTCCAACCATGTGGTCGTTGGTTCTGTGGGTTGAAAGGCCGATGGTGATAGAATACTACCTATTGATGTAGCTTTTCGGGCTACTATTCTGCAACCATCTTTTAATATTGATCTTAAAATGTCATCTTCCATTAATATGGGTAGGTAGTTATTGACAATTTTTTTAATTTGATGGAATTGGTTGCTTTGTTGTAGCACTAGAGTAGGTTTGTTTGGTTCCATTTCAACATGTTTTTTGGTTTGATTAAGTAACTGGTTCCTGTCAATTTTTGATGTGATATTGTCTGCCCGTTCAAGAGACCATTTCGGATATCCTCTTTCTTGTAGCCTATTTTTGATTTGTTTTTTCTCCTCAGTATATTGGGTGTGAGAGGTGCAATCAAACCAAAAAACATGTTGAAATGGAACCAAACAAACCTACTCTAGTGCTACAACAAAGCAACCAATTCCATCAAATTAAAAAAATTGTCAATAACTACCTACCCATATTAATGGAAGATGACATTTTAAGATCAATATTAAAAGATGGTTGCAGAATAGTAGCCCGAAAAGCTACATCAATAGGTAGTATTCTATCACCATCGGCCTTTCAACCCACAGAACCAACGACCACATGGTTGGAAAATAAAGGATCATACAAGTGTGGTCAACATCCGTGCAAAATATGTTCATACACTCATGTCACAAAAATTTTTTCAAACTCCAACAATTCTGAAACTTTCTCTATACAAAGTTACATTAATTGTAATTCAGAACTAGTAGTATACATCATTGAATGCACAGAATGCAACCTAAAGTATATAGGGTGTACAAGCCGCAAATTGAAAATTCGCATTCTTGAACATTTAAGCTACATAAGAAATTCTAATATCCAAAACATATCAAATGCGGCAAGACACTTTATACTCCATCACAAAAGAACAATAAATTCATTCCGATGCTATGCAATCGAAAAAATCCGTAAATCCAAAAGAGGTGGAAACAGAAAAGAAAAAATGCTACAAAGAGAAGCATTTTGGATTTTTCGTTTAAAAACTAGAGTACCAGAAGGTCTTAATCTAAAAAGAGAGATCATGCACTATTATTAATTACAGAATAACTGGTCTAAAGAAAAAAAGAAATAAATTCAGACAAAAAACACTGTCCATTTTATATGGATATTTCCATGTCTATTACAATACACCATTACAATTTCTATGACAATATGCCATATTCATTTGCATTTTATTACAAAAAACGTTCTATAATGGAAAAAAAAAAAAAAAAAAAATATAAACAGAAGATAAATCTGCACTTATCTAGCATAAACATATCACTACCCTCAAACTCTAATTTAATACGATTTTAACCAGCAATATGTATCTCTTGGGACACATAAGCTTTTTAACAGTCTATTCATGAATCTTTTCATCTTCACAACATTTGTGAAGAAAAAACCTAGTTCTTCTTTTTCTACATTTCTCACTCAACCACCATTCACACACAATCTGACTCAATGCATCATAAATTCTAACAATGCGTATTTAGACCATGGATTTTTTATACGTCCGCTTATCCAAGAATGCCAACATACTACTTGGATACACATATGTCAAAAGCGTTTTTTATAGATATATATATAATTCAAAAGATACTTACCATTCTCGGATCATTTAGCCTATTAGCCCAGGAGCCGGTTAATGTGGGAGGCGGGTCAAAGACTGCGTTCCAACACCAGGCACCCCTGAAACGCAATTAATTAAACACACACCTGTGGTCAAACACATTTAAACCCAGCATACACAGTCAGAGTTTTTATTCTAGCAAACGAGGAGGTTACTGAGCAGTTAGTGGTGCCGCAACCTTACAGGCGCTAGAACCTGGAACTGGCCCACACACATGTTTTAGGAGAACATTTAGGGGTGGAAAATAAACAGGAGCGCATCTTGCAGCGGTTCTTCTGGCCCGGAGTATACAGAGAAGTGAAAGACTTCTGTGGTTTCTGTCCTATCTGCCAACTGAGCGCCCTAATGCCTCATTTCCGCAGCCCCTTACTCCCACTCCCAATCATTGAGACCCCCTTGAGTGCATAGCGATGGATCATGTGGGTCCCCATGTCAAATCGGCCAGAGGGCACCAGTATATCCTGGTGATCCTGGATCATGCAACTCGGTACCCAGAGGCTATACCATTACAAAAGTAATTGCAAGAGAGTTATTTCAGGTATTTACTAGAACAGGCTTACTAAAGGAACTTCTGACTGACCAAGGTACCCCATTTATGTAAAAAATAATGAAAGAATTGTGTAAACTGTTTAAGATTAGACTGTTGCGTAGAAGACATTTTTATGAATTCAGTAATAAACCCAGTAGGACCTTGGCCCGCGCCCTCTGGAAAACCTGCTCGCGTACATACGTCCCACACATCACAGGTACCCAGAATAAACGACTGCAACTCCCACATGACATCTCAGAGACCTTCCATGCCTATTACCACTGTCTCTACAATCTCCCAAAGGCACCCTCCCCACAGGACGGCGGTAGCCAACTAGAGAGGATCGAGGAGTACCTCCGATCCTCGGGGATGAAATTCATCCCATCTTGCGGCCTTGGAGGCCCCTATCTCTCCGGAGGAATGGTCATGGGCACTGAGGGACTCACCTACGGGGAAGGCCCCAGGACCGGACGGCCTGTCGCTGCCGTATTATAAGACCTATTCAGAAGTGCTCGCACCCCACTTTATCCGGGCCTTCAATTCGCTTACCGAAGGGGGCTCCATTCCCAGGGATACGCTGAGGGCACATATCACGGTTATACCCAAGGAAGGTTATATTTCCCTATTGGATGTGGACTTGAAACTCTTTGCAAAGATTTTGGCATATCGGTTGTCTCCGCTCCTTCAAACTGTGATACATACTGACCAAGTGGGTTTTATGCCCTTACGAGAAGCGAGAGATAACACCACACGGGCAATTAATTTAATGTACCAGGCGGCAGTCACGTCACTCCCCACTTTTTTTTTGTCAACGGACGCGGAAAAGGCTTTCGACAGGGTCAGTTGGGACTTTATGTTGGCCACTTTACGACATATAGGAATAGGGACTCATATGATGTCCTGGATCTCTGGTCTCTACTCCTCCCTGTCAGCTCAGGTCAAGGTCAATGGGCACCTCTCATCCTCCTTCACGATAACTAACAGCACACGCCAAGGCTGCCCCCTATTGCCCCTGATCTTTATTTTATGTCTGGAGCCCTTGCTGTGTCACATCCACTCCAACCCGGACATTACAGGCTTGGGCCTGGGTGGCAGAGCCCATAAAGTTGCCGCTTACGCGGATGATCTGATGTTCTTCCTCACAGCCCCTAGAATTTCCATGTACTTATGTGAGGCCGATAACTGACCTGTGATCCGTTAAATGTTTTTCACTGCCATTTCTTGCACTATGTTGTATATATTCTGTACGATTTGTGATATAAAATAACAAAATGACAAATAAAAGAATTTATAAAAAAAAAAGATTAGACAGTTGCGCACTTCTGTCTACCACCCTCAAACAGACGACCTGGTCGAGAGGTTTAACAAGACCCTCAAAGGCATGTTAAAAAAGGTGGTGGGGAAAGATGGACGAGATTGGGACATGCTGTTGTCTTATTTACTTTTTGCTATCCTCCAATGGGTTCTCGTTTGAAATGGTCTATGGTCAGCATCCACGTCGACTGCCTGATGTGGTTAAAGAAGCCTGGGAACGAGGTCAGTCCTTATAAAACTGTGGTGTAATATGTATCCCAGAAGCAGGACAGAATGCAGGCCATAATACCCGTAGTCAGACAGCACTTGCTCCAACCACAGGAAGCTCAGTGCAGGGTATACAATCAACCTGCTAAAATTCATGAGTTTAGCCCTGGTGACCGCATGTTAGTGCTCATCCCAACTTTAAAGAGCAAGTTTATAGCTAAGTGGCAGGGACCCTTTGAAATTATAGAAAAAAATCGGCCCAGTGAATTATAAAGTGTTTTGCCATCTAAAAGAAAACAATATCAAATTTATCATGTCAACCTGATTAAGCCCTGGAAGGAGAGGGAGTCATTGTGCACAGGGATAGTGCCCAAAAAAGGTGGTGACAATGAGATAGACAAAGTGAAAGAGGTGAAGGAGTTTATCCAAGGAAATAGGGATTTCTTTACTGAGGTACCAGGTAAAACTAATGTAATACAACATGAGATTCTTAGAGATCCCCATGTCAGAGTTAATGTACGTCCTTATCAAATCCCAGAAGCTCGACGACAGGCTGTCGCAGCAGAAATAAGGACAATGCTTGAGCTTGATGTCATTGAGGAATCCTCCAGCGGTTGAAAAGTTTGTAGGTTTATCTATATGTTTCTGGTCAATGCACCAAGTTACGCTTGGTTTTACATGTGTGGTCTCTATCTATATATATGCAAACTTTTTTCTTATCCATTACCGTTTTAATATAAGTTGCATATGTTCTTATTGAGACAATCTTCTAGCTGCTTATATGTACAGATTGGTTGTATTAGAGGAAGCCATGTATTTTGGATATATTGTGGGCAGAGGAATGATTAAACCCCAGTGAGACAAGGTTGAGGCAATTCAAAAGTGGCCACGTCCCACATCAAAAAAACAGGTACAAACATTTTTGGGCATTGTGGGCTACTATCGACGGTTTGTACAAAATTTTCCACCCTTGCAGCAACACTTACTGACCTAACAAATGGGTCTAGGCCTACTGCAGTACACTGGACTCCTGACTTTGAGAAAATCTTTACAGCATTAAAATCGGCATTGCGCCAACAACCGGTTCTGATAGCTCCCGATTTTAAGAAAGAGTTTATTGTTCAGACCAATGCTTCACATGTAGGACTGGGTGCAGTGTTGTAACAGGTGGTGAATGGAGAAGAACATCCGGTGATTTACTTGAGTCAACAGCTATCACCAGCAGAAAGAAATTACTTGATTGTGGAGAAGGAGTGCCTAGCCGTAAAGTGGGCATTAGATGCCCTTAGGTACTATTTGTTAGGTAGGCCATTTAGGCTGGTCTCAGACCATGCCCCCTCACTTGGATGGTACAATATAAGGACCGCAATCCCCGAGTAACAAGGTGGTGCCTAGCTCTGCAGGAGTATAAATTTAAAGTAGAACACAGGGCTGGGAGAGAACATCAGAATGTGGATGGCCTCTCAAGGATACACTGCCTGTTATGAGTAAGTGTCCAGTCCTGCAGCCTGGAGCAAATGGGGGGGGGGGGGGGTAACAGGTTGAGGGTGTTAATCTGCTTGAAAGAGAAATAAAGATTCTAAATCCTGTTTAAGCAGAATACTGCGCTGAGAGTGCTCCTTTACATTCCCCAAACTGCTACAATATATATGTATATATATGTATTTGGTAAAATAAATAACCTAAACAACATCTGACATTATTCAGTTTTAGTAAAATTATAAAAAAAGAAAAGAAATGAAGAAAAAAATATCCCATTTACGTTTAAAGCTAAATAACCTCCTATATTAATTCTTCAGGTTATTATGGTTGTGTAGATACCTAATATGTGTAGGATTTTTGTTTTTATGTAATGTAGGGGCAATAACATATATTTTATGCAAAGTAATGACTTTTCATGGGGGATATTTTACTTATTTATTTACTCATTCATTATTATTTTTTTTTTTTTTTTACTTCCTGAATGCAGAGAGAACCCTCCGAATGAACCCTTATGTATTTTTTTTTTTTTTTAAATATACATTTTTATTGAAAGAAAGATATAGGTAGCACACACATTTTTGCTTACAAAACTAAATTCGGGGTATTCCCCTAAACAGCAAAAAAGAAAATATCCGAAAAACATGTAGAATTTATAATAATTATAAAAAGTAATTTGTTGCCAAGATACAATTACATTATACAAATATTATGTTCAATGATCAATCGTAGATTCTAGGAAAATGAAATAAAAATATGCACTTTGGAAAGTAAGACTTAAATCATTAATGAGAAATAAAATCAAACCAGTATAAAACAAAATAAATAAACCAGAACTCAACCAAAGCTCACTTGATCATAAAATTATGTATGAAGAGAGTCTATATAATAGCGAGAGGAAATCCAATTATCCCAAATAAGACATTGTGACACATGGGTTTCTTGCATGAAGGAAATTGTTCTTTCCATAATAGTTAATATTGACATACTGAATTACCTCTGTTGACGTAGGAGTGGAGGTTTTCTTCCAATATTTAGGTATAAGAATTCTTGCAGAGAACAATACATGAAAATGAATTGTCTTATCATGAGAATGAAAATCAGCTATACCTACATCAAGCAGGGCTAATTCAGGAGTACACATTAGCCGATATTGTAGGACATTCGATAGAAATGTATAAATTTTTCCCCCAAAAATTTGTATGACTGGACAGTACTAAAAAATATGTTTAAGAGTTCCCACATCTAGACAACATCTCCAACATACATTGGAAGAATTAGGGTATATCAAGTATAAGCGGTGAGGCTGGGTTCACATGACCTATTTTCAGACGTAAACGAGGCGTATTATGCCTCGTTTTACGTCTGAAAATAGGGCTCCAATACGTCGGCAAACATCTGCCCATTTATTTGAATGGGTTTGCCGACGTACTGTGCAGACGACCTGTAATTTACGCGTCGTCGTTTGACAGCTGTCAAACGGCGACGTGTAAATGGACTGCCTCGGCAAAGAAGTGCAGGGCACTTCTTTGCCACGTAATTTGAGCTGTTCTTCATTGAACTCAATGAAGCACAGCTCAAGATTTACGAGCGTCTCAGACGCCTCGCAAAATGCGAGGAGGAGCATTTACGTGTGAAACGAGGAAGCTGTTTTCTCTTGAAAACAGTCGGTCTTTTCACACGTAAATGACAGCTAGCGTGTGAACATACCCTGAGGTGTCAAATACATCTACATAAAAATTTTCTACTAGCTTCCAAATGATGGGTAGACTTGAAAAGTTGATTTGCCAGTGAGAAAGTGGACTCCCAATCCGCACTATCTCGTGTCAAGGATAAATCTGATTCCCAACGCGTAATACATTGTATATTTTTCTGTTGCAAAATACCCGGTATAGCAAAATATGCCTTAGAAACCCCTTTTTTGCAGTTTTTAAATAATGAAAAATAAATAAATTCATAAGGTGATTTAGAAGGGGTAGGTCCAATGCTAATGCCGAGCAAGAAGTGACGTATCCGAACGTATTTATAAAAGTCTGTTTTAGGTATGTTATGTTTGTCAACAAGCTCTGCAAAAGCGTTTAACCCCTTCAGGACACAGCCTGTTTTGGCCTTGTGGACACAGCCTATTTTTTCAAATCTGACGTGTCACTTTATGTGGTAATAACTCCGGAATGCTTTTACCTATCCAAGCGATTCTGAGATTGTTTTCTCGTGACATATTGTACTTTATGTTAGTGAAAAAATTTGGTCGATAAATTCAATATTTATTTGTGAAAAACTTCAAATTTTAGCAAAAATTTGCAAAAATTAGCATTTTTCTAAATTTAAATGTATTTGCTTGTAAAACAGATAGTAATACCACACAAAATAGTTACTAGTTAACATCCCCTATATGTCTACTTTATGTTTGCATCATTTTTTTTCACGTACTTTTATTTTTCTAGGACGTTACGAGGCTTAGAACTTTAGCCGCAATTTCTCATATTTTCAATAAAATTTCAAAAGGCTATTTTTTCAGGGACCAGTTCAGTTCTGAAGTGGCTTTGAGGGCCTTATATATTAGAAAGTCCCCATAAATCACCCCATTTTGAAAACTGTACCCCTCAAGGTATTCAAAACCACATTGAGAAAATATTTTAACCCTTTAGGCGTTTCACAGGAATTAAGGCAAAGTAGAGGTGAAATTTACAAATTTCATTTTTTTTGCCGAAATTCATTTGTAATAAAAAAAAATCTGTAACACAGAAGGTTTTACCAGGGAAACGCAACTCAATATTTATTGCCCAGATTCTGCAAATTTTAGAAATATCCAACATGTGGCCGTAGTGTCCTAATGGACTGAAGCATCGGCCTCAGAAGCAAAGGAGCAGCTAGTGGATTTCGGGGCCTCCTTTTTTTAGGAATATATTTTAGGCACCATGTCAGGTTTGAGGAGGTCTTGTGGTACCTAAACAGCCGAAACCCCCCCAAAGTGACACCATTTTGGAAACTACACCCCTCAAGGCATTTTTCTAGGGGTATAGTTCGAATTTTGACCCCACAGTTTTTTTGCAGAATTTAGTGGAATTAGTCTGTGAAGATGAAAATCACCTATTTTTCTGTGGAAACATAGAATTTTTTCATTTTGACAAGGAATAAAGGAGAAAAAGCACCCCAAAATTTGTAAAGCAATTTCTCCCGATTACGGCAATACCCCATATGTGGTCGTAAACTGATGTTTGGACCCACAGCAGGGCTCAGAAGGGAGGGAGCGCCTTTTGGATTTTGGAGCGCAGATTTTGCTGGATTGGTTTTCAGTGCCATGTCGGGTTTGCAACGCCCCGGAGGGACCAAAACAGTGGAAACCCGCCAAAAGTGACCCCATTTTGGAATCTACACCCCTCAAGGAATTTTTGTAGTGGTATAGTGAGCATTTTGGCCCCTCAGGATCTTTTTTAGAGCTAGGGTGACCAAAAAACAGCGATTTTGGCGCTTTAAATTCTTTATTTATTACAGCGTTCACCGTGCGCAATAAATTACGTTTTAATTTATTCTGCCGGTCGGTACGATTACGCCGATACCATATGTGTATAGTTTTTTTTACGTTTTGCAGCGTTTGCACAATAAAATTAAGTTTCTATAAAATTATTTATTTTCTGGGACACGCTATTCTGAGCCGTAACTTTTTAATTTTTTCGTCAAAAAGCTGTGGGAGGTCTTGTTTTTTTGCGGGACGGGTTGTAGTTTTTATTGGTACCATTTTGGGGTAAATGCGACTTTTTGATCACTTTTTATTCTATATCTTGGGAGGGGTGGTGACCAAAAAATAGCGATGCTGACAGTTTTCCGTTTATTTTGTTTGCGGCGTTCACCGTGCGGAAAAATTAACATTATAGTTTCATAGATTGGGTCGTTACGAACGCGGCGATACCAAATATGTGTACTTTTTTTTAACGGTTTCATTTTTTCCCTATAATAAATGACTTATTATAGGAAAACAAAACCTTTTATGTTTACACTTTTATAAAACATTTTTATTAACTTTTTTTTACTTTTTACACTTTATATTTTTGTTTATTAACTTTTCTTTTACTTTTTACACTTTCTTTTTTGGACCTGCAGCTCTGATCGCTGCTAGAATACATTACACTACCTTAGTAGTGTAACGTATTCCAACTGTCATTGTGACGTCACAGTCACTCTGACAGTTGGTCTACGAGGATCAGCAGAGGCTGATCCTCATAGGCTGACATACATGGCAGACCTGGGGGCCGTTGTCTGGCCCCCGGGTGCCATCACAAGCATCAGAAGCCCCCACGATTGCATGGGGGCTGCTGATGCGCTACAAACCCGCTACATGCGGAGATCGCAATCGAGCCCCGCATGTAACGGGTTAATTGCCGAAATCAGCGGCGATGAGCCGCTGATCGGCAACACTGGAGAGTGTCAGCTGTCGGGGACAGCTGATCTCCAAGTTCCCAATGCACACCGTCGCCGACAGTGTGCATCGGGAACGGCACAGTGACTTTCTGTCACTCTGACAGGAAGCCTATCAGGACCAGCCGAAGGTTGGTCCTGATGGGCTTCTGTCCATGGCAGACCCGGAAGCCATTGTTTGGCTTCCGTTTGCCATACTAACTATCGGCAGACCCCGCGATTTCGGACGGGGGTCTGCCGATATGTTAGAAACCCCTAAAATTCGGCGATTGCACCCGATCGCCGAATTTAAGGGGTTAATGCGCCGAAATCAGCGGCAAAGGACCGCTGGCCGGAAAGAGGGGAGTGTCAGCTGTCGGCAACAGCTGACCTCCTGGTTCCCGGTGCACACTGTCGCCGACAGTGTGCACCGGGATTAACTCAGTAACTGTACGTCCTCGTGCGGGAAGTAACTTCCCGCAACGACGGACAGTTACGTCCTGGTGCGGATAGGGGTTAAAACACCTCCACTCCAAACGTCATGAATGGTTTTAATACCATTTGCTTCCCAAATGGATAAATTCAAATCAGGATTTAAGTTCATAACGGTCTGAATAATAATCTCAGACAATCTCATTGGAAAGAGAGCCTTCTTGACCACCATTGATTTCCACGAACATAAAGCTGCCTTAATTGTTAAAAGAGGCGAAATAGGAATTTGCAAGTGAAGAGCAGCAGCCCATAAATAGGTGCCAAGGGAATCAAAGTGCCCACAAGTACTTTCAATAATGACCTAATGTTTTGGGTGTGTGGGGTTCAACCATTGTCTTAGTTGATCCAAAATACAAGCATGATAATAAGCTGTAATATGGGGAAATCCCAACCCTTCTTTTGCTATAGGGAGGTATAAAACATGAATAGCAACTATAGCTTTTTGTTTTTTCCCACAGATATTTAACTAAAAGATTTTGAAGTTTGTTTAAGTATGAAACAAGGATCCAGATAGGTAGATTCCTAAACATATATAGAATTTTAGGTAAAATCAACATTTTAATAGCTGCAATATTTCCTACCCAAGAAATTTCAAACCGAAGGTGGTCATCAAGCTCCCCCTCCAATTGAGTAAGTAATGGGGGATAGACTGTATATCCGTGAAACAGGATATGCTAATCCCTAAATAGGGAAGACCTTGGGAAGTCCAATTAGAGGTGTATATGTTTCGCAAATTACTTACAACATCAGGAGATAAACCCATATTCATGATCTGTGACTTACTTTCATTCAATTTGTAATAAGAGACAGCACTAAACTGCTTCAGGATTGTCATAATACGAGGGAGGGAGACACATGGAGCAGATAACACCTTAAGTACATAGTCAGCAAAAAGCCCAATTTTGTGCGCAGTTTTACCAATGGTAATTCCCCGTATTTCTGGCGAAGATCTGATAATCTCCGCCAAAGGTTCCATCACAAGAGTAAAAATTAACGGGGAGAGCAGACACCCTAGGCGAGTGCCATTAGATATTGAGACTGGAGTGGACTGGTATCCTGAAGCTAATACAGTAGCTGATGGATCTGTATATAATGCCATAATGATGTCTCGGGCCTTACCTATAATACCAAATCTGGCAAGAACAGCATCTAGATAACCCCAATGCACCCAGTCAAATGCCTTCTCCGCATCCATAGATAAGAGCAGAGAAGGCATTTGACGGCGCCCCACCCAGTCTATGATGTCTATAAAACACCTCGTTCAATCTACCGAAAATCTCTTTTTAATAAACCCAACCTGGTCCTGTAGATGGATTTATCGTTTGAAAACACTACATCCATATGGAATCAATGACTATATGTCATATGTAAGCTTTATCAAAATTTCATCATAATACATGACATATAATTCCATATCCACCTTAAATACAATAAGATAAGGGACTATGTGCTACTAATAATATAATCCGATATCAGCATCAAAACACAAGGGATGTTCTACTAATAATATGATTCAATATCTGCATCATAATACAGATCAGATAGGGGACTATGTGCTATTAATAATATGATCTGACATCTACATCAAACATAACTAGAAAAGGGATGTGCTGATATATCACTGTATATCACTCCCTGAAATATATACTACACACACCCACAGGGCATTGGAATATGCCATCTATTATATGTGCTGATAGCCTGACACATTCTATATATATTACCCCATACTGTTATCAGGTCTGGCATCACTCACTATGGATATAGTGAATCCTGGTGCTGTCCCTCTGCACTAACGTGGAGGAACAGTCTGTACAGCACATTCCTGCAGTATAGTGTGGAGAGACAGGGCATGCCCATTTCCAACAGGGCTGACTCTGGTACTCAAACCACGCCCCCTCATGACATGGAGGGAGGCTGCAAGGGTGCAGGGCGGGATTCCAGCAAAGACGTGATGCCAGTTTATTGGCTGAAGATAACAGTGAGCTCATGAGGAGGAGGGTACTTGGTCTTTAAAAGACAGAGCATTTTGCCACTGACAGTGGCTAGCAACTATGTCCACGTTTGATCATAGAATCAGTGCATTGTCTACACAGACCTCTGGAATGCCAGAGGGTCTAATCTATTAAAGGGAATGTGTTGCCAGAAAAACATTTTTTTTTAAAAAAAATTAAACATTTAGTGTGTGGGTGATTAAACATTGTTCAGATTTTTTTATTTTTTTTCACGAGACAGGAAATATTATAAATTAATTCTAATTTATAATACTACCCATTTTTGGTCACTAGATGGAGCTGTCCCCAAAATTGCAGCTTTGCAAAATTGGGTAAAAAGCCCTCGCTCTAGTGAGCTCTCAGCATCCCCCCCTCCTTTATCCTGGCTAGTGCCGGGATAAACGAGGGGTTTGAACGGTGTAACCTCCTACACTGTGTGTCGCCATTTTTTGAGCTAACACACAGTGTAGTAGGTTTACATACAGTAGTAAACACACACAAACACGAACATACATTGAAATCTCTTACCTGCTCCTGCCGCCGCGGCTCCCTCCGGCCCGTCCGCTCCGTTTGCTGCCGCTCGTCCAAGTGCACAAATCCGGAAGCCGCGACCGGAAGTAGTAATATTACTGTCCGGCCGCGACTTCCGGTCCACAGGAAAATGGCGCCGGACGGCGGCAATTTTCGAATTAGACTGTGTGGGAGCGGCGCATGCGCAGTTCCCACACAGACGCCGTACACTGAAGTCAATGGGACGGGAGCCGTTCGCAGTCCCTATGGGACTGTGGCTGCCGTATGCCATGTCTGTATGTGTCGTTAATCGACACACACAGAAATGGAACAAAAAATGGGAGCCCCCATAGGGAAGAAAAAGTGTAAAAATAAGAATAAGTAAAACACAAACACACAAATGAATATAAACGTTTTTAATAAAGCACTAACATCTTTAACATATAAAAAAATAATTTGTGGTGACACTGTTCCTTTAACTCTGTGAGCCCCTGATGAATTACTGCAGAGTTACTTTTGAGTAAAGAAACGCGTAGTGCTAGATAACTACAGATAGGCAGGATTAGTGTTTTGCTAAACACGAGATCTTCACAGTGGAATCCACAGCAGCAGCAGCTGATGCTGTATCAGCTCCTGGCACGCACTGTGCTTGATAAAGCAGCTGATCTGCTAATAAGAGAGCTGCACAGAGATCTCTATAGCAGCAGTAGCTGAAATACAAGAGATTCATATAGAGGAACTCCTAGAGCAGCTGCTCATGTTGCATCAGTTCCTGGCACACACCTTGTGCCAACTTGGAACTAAAATATTTAAACATAATATTTTTTTAAAAATATATAAAAATATAAAAATACATCAAAACCAGGAAAATTCTAAAATAAAATATAAATACTAGAGTGTGATGGTATTAACCATTTAAATCTCATCCTTGTCCTATCCGAATTTTACATATGTCAATGTAAAGTGCGCAAGCACTAGTGAACGAACTTTATGGATACAATTGTATCACTATCTTAAATTGCTAAAAAGTGAAATAAATCTCACATTAAAGGTTAGGCTCTAACCAAAAAAATTCCCATTGGTATTCATCCAGTGAAACAACCTGGTCCTGATGAATCAAATGTGAAAGTATGTAAGATAACCTTAGGGCCAGAATTTTTTAATGTAATTTTAAATCAGTATTAAGAAGACTTATAGGCCTAAAGTTCTGCGGTCTGTCTGCAGGTTTACCCAGTTTGGGCAATGTGATTACCGTAGCCTGAAGCATTTCAGGGGAATTGACCAGTAGAGTGTATATATATGATTAAACAATTGAAGAAGTTGTTGGGCGAGAATGGATCTAAACTTTTTAAAATAGTCGTTCGTGAGACCATCAGGGCCAGGAGATTTCTGAGACTTCAAAGTAGCTATAGCGTCCAATATTTCTATTCGTTGAAAGGGCTGGGATAAAGCAGTCAATTGAGATGGCGTTACTTTTGGGAGGGAGATAGAAGCTAAAAAATCAGCAATATTAGTTGGGGAAGGTTGAGGGACAACAGGAGCTTGTTTTAAATTGTAAAGAGAAGAGTAATATTGTGCTATGGAATTTGCAATAGCTTGAGGGGTAAACATTATTTCATTTTGCTGGTTGTAAAGAAAGGGAATTCTAGCTTTAAAAGCTTGATGTTTCAATTGTTGCGCTAATAGGTCACCAGCTATGTTACTGTGCCTATAATATTTAACTTTTAATTTTCGCAGAGCCATGTGTGAGACGAAGAATTTCATTTAATAATTTGAGGCATTTTGAGTCTCTAAGTTTCTTATCTTTAGCCACTAAGCTAAGGAAATTACCTCTCATAAAAGTTTTATGGGCACACCATGCTGTTGTGGGAGTTACATCAGGAGTCATTTTGAGGCCTTGTCGCCAGAAAAAACTCTGAGTTTATATATATGATTTATTTTTTTTAAAATCCCATTAAGGGATAACTTTATTTTCCAGTATCCAGTCTCGCAATCGAAGAGGGGAGATCCCTTTGATCATGCTGCAGTCACGGACTGCGGTGATCAAAGCGTTAAACAGCTGGGTCGGAATTCAGCAGGCTGCACTAAGTTCAGTAGCTTTTAGTTACAACTTCTGCTTAGAGGATGAGCGTTCACAAGAGCACTCATCAGCCTCTTCTACAACGATCAATTTTTTTGTGAACTGATGTGAGGTTTGAATTTATTTTCGATTCTAGTCTGAGTTCCCTGTTTTGGGGTTTGAATTTATTTTGTGGTCTGGATTCATTTTGGTGTCTATTTTGGGGTTTGAATTATTTTTGGGGTCTGGTCTGAGGTCTGAATTAATTTTGGGGTCTTAATTAATTTTGTTGTCTAGTATAATTTAGTGGTCCGGAATGGGTTCTGAATTGATTTAGGGGTTTTTAGTTTGAAAGTAATATATTAAAAAACATTCTCTTTTGGGAGCGTGGGTTTGAATGCCAGCACTGCCATCAAAGCCATATACTGCCACTTGGTGCTTCAAATACTGTACCATCTCATGCCCAGGAGAGTCTGAACATTAATGAAAACATGAGTTATATGTACTTTTCCAGTAGACTTAACCCCTTAACACTATGTGACGTAATATTCTGTCACAGGCGTTGTCCTGTTAACGCAAACTGACTGACTATTACGTTAGCGCATTAACAGGGTACTGTGTCTGCAGACACGTCCACAAACACAGTTTTAAAGAGGCTCTGTCACCAGATTTTCAAACCCCTATCTCCTATTGCAGCTGATCGGCGCTGCAATGTAGATAACAGTAACGTTTATCTTTTTCAAAAACGAGTATTTTTGGCCAAGTTATGAGCATTTTTATATTTATGCAAATGAGCCTTTCCTATGTTCAACTGGGCGTGTATTGTTTCCTTACATCTGGGTGTGTTTACTTGTTCTCCGATCCCTGCCATTAGCTCACAAATGCTATCGCGGGATCTTAGTGGTTTGCAGCGATCGACACAATGTGATTGTGACGATGCCAATCATTGCTATGGCAACCGGAGGCCTAACAATAGCCTCCTGGTCTGCCACGTACGATAGCCTATTAGGCCCCGCCCACAGACGGGACCTAATAGGCTTGCTGTCCGTGAATGACTGACAGCTCTAATGCATTGCACTATGTGGGTAGTGCAATGCATTAGAGTAAAGATCAGAGGTGCAGGCCCACAAGTCCCCTAGTGGGACAAAAAAAAAAAGTTGAAAAAAGTTGAATATAAGTGTAAAAAGAAGAGTTTCAAGTTAATAAAAACAAACACTGCCTTTTTTCCTATAAGAAGTCTTTTATTATAGGAAAAAATTAACACGTTAAAAAAACACATCCGTAATGACCCAATCTATAAAACTATAATGTTATTTTTCCCACACGGTGAACAATGCAAAAAAATAAAATAAAAAACAATGCCATAATCGCTATTTTTTTATCACCACCCCTCACAAAACATGGAATAAAAAGTGATCATAAAATCCCGTGTACCCCGAAATGGTATCAATAAAAACTACAACCAGTCCCGCAATAAATATTTTGACTGAAAAATAAAAAAGTTCTGGCTCTCAGAATATGGTGACACAAAATGTGCAGTGTCCAAAAGCGGATAAGATTGGGCACCATTTATCAATGCGACACTGGCCACATATCTCTGAAATATTATTTATTTACCGCATTATTATACCCTCTTATTATGCCCTGATGTACTCTGCCCAGCTTACATATGTCCCCAAATTATAAACTGAAGTACCAGCAAAACCCCAAACAGAACAACTACCAAGCTAAATCTGCACTCCAAAAGCCAATTGGCGCTCCATCCGCTCTGAGCCCTACAGTGTGCCTAAACAGCAGTTTACATCCACATATATAGCATCTCCATATCCGGGAGAACCAGCTTAGTAGTTTACGAGGTGTGTGACTTCGGTGGCACAAACTGGACACAACATATTGTGCACTAAAATGGCATATCAGCGAAAAATGGCAATTTCCACTTTGCAACATCCGCTGCGCAAAATGCTCACTACACCCCTTAAAATGCCTCAAGGGGTGTAGTTTCAAAAATAGGGGTCACTACTTGGGGGTTTGTTTTACTATTTGACCTTAGAGCCCTGCAATTGTGGGCCAATGCTGTGAAAATCACAAAATAGACCTCAAATGCGCAAGTTGCTCTTCGCTTCTGAATCGTGTCAGATGTCCAGGCAAATGTTAAATGCCTTCAGGGGTGTAGTTTCTAAAATGGGGTCACTTCATGGGGGCTTCCACTGTACTCTGGTACCTTGAAATTTTCTTGAAAATGTGAGCAATTTCTACTAAAGTTCTAAGCCTTGTAGCATCCTAGAAAAATAAAAGTATGTTTAACATTTATTTTGTGTGGTATTACTATCTGTCTTTAAATTTAGAAAAATGCTAATCTTTGGTGTTTTCTACAATAAAATACTGAATGTATCGACACAATTTTACCACTAACTTAAAGTATAATGTGTCACGAGAAAAAAAATCTCAGAATTGCTTGGATAGGTAAAAGCATTCCAAAGTTATTGCCACATAAAGTGAAACATGTCATATTTGAAAAATGGGGCTGCGTCCTGAATGTGCAAACTAGTCCATGTTCTTAAAGAGGCTCTGTCACCAGATTATAAGTGCCCTATCTCCTACATAATCTGATCGGCGCTGTAATGTGTAATCGTTTTTCAAAATAAAAAACACTGTTGTTATATAACAACAGTGTTTTTTATTTTGAAAAACGATCAATTTTGAGCAAGTTATGCTCAATTTTAGATTTATTCTAATTTGTTTCTTAATAGACATGTGTTTTACTTTTTTTTACCAACTGGGCGTTGTAAAGAGAAGTGTATGACGCTGACCAATCAGCGTCATACACTTCTCTCCATTAATTTTTAGCAGTACTAGCAACACAGTGTGATCTCGCAAGATCTCGCTGTACTGTCACATACTCCCACATGATCTAATATAGTATAATCTATGTCATCATATTTACATTTAAAATATATATACATCTGTGTGTATGTGTTTGTGTATGTATAATATAATAAAAATGTGTATGTGATTAAATCTGGAATAAAATAAGATAAATTATAGTCCAAAATAGAAAAGATATAACATGAAAAGAATTAAGAATGTTATCTTCATTACAAAGCGTCATCGGTTGTCATGGTGATATGACGCTATATTCCTGTGGGGGTTTTTTGTTTTTTTTTTAAGCATCGTTTACTATTATTAACGCAATGGGATAGCAATAGACTGGGCTGTATAAGTCGTCGCTCTGTAGAAGCTGGACATTGATATTTACCCTAAACAGTAAGTACAGAGTTTTAAAAACAAAACACGATCTTATAAAATATCGGTCTTATCATTATATGAGCCTCTGATATAGATCTTTATAGAACATATCAAAAATTACAATTCATATGGTAAGAAAAGTATAGTTTTGATTTTTGTTTGTTGTTTTATTTAAATTTTTGTTTTTGCGGTCTCCATTATAGTTACATTATATTGATAACGAAATCTTTTCTTTTATATTAATAATTTTTCATAGAACTAGAATTGTAGCTTAGATCAAATGATTGTCTCCATTATTTCATGGAGTCCCTCAGGTATTAGGGTCTTTAGTAGAGATGAGCGAACCGGGACTACCGAACCCGGTTTCGGTCCGAACACCGTGAAAAGTTCGGTACGCAGCGTATCCGAACTTCACCGGGTTCGGCCGAACACGTTTTGACCGAACCCGGCTACATTTTGGCGCCTGCCACATGTTAGATCTAAAATGGAGGATTTCAAAATATCACCTGACATCAGGCTACCCCATAATGCCTTGCAAACGGCTCTCCCAGCCAATCGGGAGGCAGCATAGAGGCGGGCTCAAGCCTGCAATAATAGTCTATGCACGGAGCTCAGCGGCCATTTTAGAGACAGGAGCTGTAGGGATAGCATCTCTGTGCAGTAAGGGAAAGCTTTAGGAATCTAAAAGCCAGGAATCCAGCAATCGAAGGGGCTCATCCACTACAGCGGGAGTCTACTCTCAACATCCAAATTGCAATACAAATTCTCCATTTGCCAAGCCAGTGTGTGAATAAGCTTTTATAAGGGGCTCATCCCCGTTGCATGGGTTAACATCCAACTTGCAATCCAGGCATCCTTTGTAGTACTACAACGCCCAGCATTCCCTGAGTGCACAGTGGCTGATAGAAATTCTCATTCATTGCCATTTGCCAAGCCAGTGTGTGAATAAGCTTTTATAAGGGGCTCATCCCTGTTGCATGGGTTAACAATCCAACTTGCAATCCAGGCAGGCAGCTGTAGTACTACAACGCCCAGCATTCCCTGAGTGCACAGTGGCTGATAGAAATTCTCATTCATTGCCATTTGCCAAGCGAGTGTGTGAATAAGCTTTTATAAGGGGCTCATCCCCATTGCATGGGTCAACATCCAACTTGCAATCCAGGCAGGCAGCTGTAGTACTACAATGCCCAGCATTCCCTGAGTGCACCGTGGCTGATAGAAATTCTCATTCATTGCCATTTGCCAAGCCAGTGTGTGAATAACCTTTTATAAGGGGCTCATCCCCGTTGCATGGGTTAACATCCAACTTGCAATACAGGCAGGCAGCTGTAGTACTACAAAGCCCAGCATCCCCTGAGTGCACAGTGGCTGATAGAAATTCTCATTCATTGCCATTTGCCAAGCCAGTGTGTGAATAACCTTTTATAAGGGGCTCATCCCCGTTGCACGGGTTAACATCCAACTTGCAATCCAGGCAGCCTTTGTAGTACTACAACGCCCAGCATTCCCTGACTGACTGGCACCTTATGAGTCACTGATTTTCCGCCAGTCCGAATAACAATTTAAAAGGGCCTCATTTCTGTCTAAGGTTTTAATTCAACGTGCTAATTAAGTACAGCCGGTGCCTTTGGTGCTATCATGCAAGTCACAGCATACACTGACTGCCACCTATTCACAGTCACTCATTTTCATCCAGTCCAAATAATATTTTATAAGGGCCTCATTCCTCTAGTAGGGGAAGGGGTTTTGATACAACTTGCTGCACTCCAGCAGTGAAACGTCTGGTAAAAAAAAGGTTGTGAAAGGACGGGGTAGAGGAAAAAACACCCATGCCATGTCCTCTTCCAGTCCAAATGTTGGATCTGTTGGTGCCAGACCCAGTACCAGCATTTTTGGCATAAGACATGTGCCCAGTTCTACTAGTAGCAGCAGCCATGTGCCTGCTGGTAGTAGTAGCAGTATCAGCAAGCCAGACTTGTCCATTTCCTCCGGTGGGCGGGTTAGTTTAGACAATACGGCCATTGTGGACTGGTTGGCTGGCTCGCGGTCATCTCAGCAGGAAGACTCTGACGATCTGACTTCAAGCCAGGTTTTGTTGGATTCCAGATCCTCTACAGTTCCTTGGTACAGTGACAGTAGTAATATGAGTATTTCTAGCGTTTCCATTCCATCATCTATGTCTTCACTCCCCCTTCCTAGCGGGAAGCCATCTTTCCTGAGAGTCCTAAGAGACATCTCCTCGGGTGCGAAGGAAGATACTGAACAACATAGTGATGATGATTTGTTTTCCGCGAGTCAGCCAACGGAGTGTGTTGCGGCGGTGTAGGTGGAAGCGGTGTCCGAGACGCAAAGCTGGGGTAGTGGGGGTGTTGGTGGTAGCCGTGGTGGCAGACGCAGTAATGAGGGGGGGCATGGAGCCCGCCATGACGTCACATCAAATTCACAACACAGTGACAGAAGTGGCGGGGATGATGAGGAGGGCTATGATGATGTTGTTTTAGACAGGACGTGGGAACCAGGTGACGAGGTGATGACGGCGTCAGAGGAGGAGGGTAGTAGTGGCGGCACTGGCAGTGATAAACAGCCAAGCTGAGGTAGGGGCAGAAGTAAATCTGCAAAACGTTGCAGCGGTAGGGTCAGCTCAGGAGCCGGTGATGGCGACACTGCTGCTACTGGTGTAGGCTCCCGAAAAAAGCCTGCCAGACAAGGGGCAAGCTCGGGTGGTGGTGGTGGACGTGGTACTACCTCTTTACGGTACTCTGCCGTGTGGCAATTTTTCTGTACCTTCCCGGAGGACAAAAACATGGCACAGTGCCGTATCTGCAAGCAGAAAGTAAGGCGTGGGCAGGGCAGCAATGTAGGAACTACCGCTCTACGTAAACACATGGAGCTGCATCACAAGGCCATGTGGGACAATCGACATGCCCCACCATCATGTACCTCTAATGAAGACTCCTCTGCCGCTGCTGCTGCTGCTCCGAGTCCCTGTCATCTAAGTAGTAGCCAGGCCTTAGCCACCATCTCCTTGTCATCATCATCATCACTGTCATCTAGTGCTCCTCCTACGTCCCTTCAGTTATCCATTACAGAATCGTTGTCCAATAAGCAACAATATATACCCAGTCATCCACTTGTCGTGCGGCTTAATTCACACCTGGCTAAGTTGTTTGTGGTGCAGTCGCTGCCGTACCACCTGGTCGACTCCGCCAGCTTCAAGCAATTGATGGCGTGCGCTCAGCCTAGGTGGCGAATACCTAGCCGCCATTACGTCTCCAAAACAGCTGTCCCTGCCTTGCACAAGCACGTGGAGGAAAAGGTGGGCCAGTCCTTGCAATTATCCGTGTGCAGCAGGGTACATGCCACCGTTGACACGTGGAGCAGCAACTATGGGCAGGGACAGTACATGTCTTTCATGGCCCACTGGGTCAATATTTTGCAGTCCGATGCACCACCGCAGCAATGCCAGGCATTACCACCTCCACGCTTGTATCTTTCTGGTTCAACTCTGGACACCAGGCGCCTACCATCCTCCTCCTACTCCTCCTTGCCCTCCTCAATGGAGGTCTTCCCGTCCCCGACAGGACACAGCGTATCTTCCACTCCTCCTCCCTCTTTTCATGGGTGCAAGGTGAAGCGCCACAACGCTGTCTTACACCTGCTGAGCCTGGGCGAGAAAAGCCACACAGGGCAGGAGCTGCTGCTGTGCATCAAGGAGGAAATCGCACGCTAGCTGTCTCCTCTGAAACTCACACTGGGCAATGTTGTCTCTGATAACGGGAAGAACGTTGTGGCTGCACTGCGTCTAGGTCACCTGACACACGCTCCTTGCATGGCACGTGATCAATCTGGTCATAACACACTTCTTAAAGTCATATGTTGGTTTGAAGGGTATGCTGGCCATGTCCAGGAGGGTTTGCATTTGCTTTAGACGTTCGTATGCATTTAAGCACGCCCTCCTGGACTTGCAGCGTCAAAACAATCTCCCAGAACACAGCCTGATTTGCGACGTTCCAACACGCTGAAATTCCACCCTGCACATGTTGGACCGTCTGTACGAACAGCGGAAAGCCGTGAATGATTTCCTGATGCAGCAGACGGGCAGCGTTTGGAGCCAGCGTAATTTCAAGGTCAGGCACTGGCAGCTGGTTAGAGGCGCATGTCGCGTTTTGAGGCCCTTTGAAGAGGCCCCACGATTTGTGAGCCGTGACGCTAGCGGAATGAACAATGTTATGCCGCTGATTCTGGAGCAAACGCTCACAGCGATGATTCAGCAAAGGATGGAGGAAGGATCACATCTGGCTATGGATGTTGAGGAGGATGAGGATGAGGAAACAGGACCTGAAGAGGAGCTGGATTTGGAAATGGAATCACAGGAAGGGATAGGGGACGAGGCAGCCGCACAACATGACAGTGATGATGACGAGTCTGACGATGACCTTGATGATGTACAACCATGGCAGTATGGGGCGGAGATGGAACCAACCGTGCCCTCTGAAACGCTGGCCAGGATGGCGAGCTGTATGCTTCGTTACTTGCGCGCTGACTGTAGTATTGTTAGCATGAAGCAAAGAGATGAGTACTGGATAGCCACACTTTTAGACCCTCGGTATAAAGCCAGAATGGGGGAATTTTTTGTGCCTTCCGAGAGGGAGGCAAAATTGGCTTATTATCGAGAGAAGCTATGCAGCCAGCTTGTAACGGCTTTCAAACGGCAAACACCTGCTGCAAGCAAGGTCTGACCGGGGGGGCCACTCTCCGCTCCCCACTGTCTCATCGTTCCACCGCCTCTGGCAGAGCTACCTCTGCAATAGGCGGCAGCAGCAGCAGCCAATTCAGTTAGGAAAATATGATGACAATATTTTTACATCCAATATCCCGACCTGACACACATCGTAGTCACCAAAGGGATGTTCACCATCACCAGCACCTAAACAACCAGGTTCACTCGTACCTGGACTGTGCCCTTTCTCCGATCCCAGACCCCATGGACTTCTGGGTCAGCAGATTGGATCATTGGCAAGAACTCGCCCAGTTTGCCATGGGTGTACTGTCTTGTCCACCCTCCAGTGTAGCGTCAGAGAGGGTATTCAGCGCGGCAGGGGGCTTCGTCACCCCTAAGCGAACAAGATTGTCCGCCAACAGCTTGGAAAATCTCACGTTTCTGAAAATGAATCAAGCGTGGATCGGTGAGGATTTTAAAACCCCTGTGCCTGATGCCAATGATTAGATCTGACATTGCTGCCGCCTGCTACTGCCGCCTGCTACTACGGGATTCTGTCCTGTCCACTCTTTTTTTAATGTGCCGCTGTTGGTGCTGCTATTACTTCTACCACCAATCCACCCCCAGTGCCGTCTGCTACAAGCAGGCCTGCCCCACCACAGGGCTTTGTCTGTGACTGTCCAGTCTGTTTTAATGTGCTGCTACTACTACTACCAACACCCTTGCTGTCCGTTGGCTACCTCTACTGCCACCAATACACCTCCACTGCCGTCTGCTACAAGCAGGCCTGCCCCACCACAGGGCTTTGTCTGTGACTGTCCAGTCTGTTTTAATGTGCTGCTACTACTACTACCACCCTTGCTGTCCATTGGCTACCTCTACTACCACAAATACACCTCCACTGCTGTCTGCTACAAACAGGCCTGAGGCCAGCCCCACCAAATGGCTTTGTCCTGTGACTGTCCAGTCTGTTTTAACGTGCTGCTACTACTACTACCACCACCCTTGCTGTCCGTTGGCTACCTCTACTACTACCAATACACCTCCACTGCCGTCTGCTACAAGCAGGCCTGAGGCCAGCCCCACCACAGGGCTTTGTCCTGTGATTGTCCAGTCTGTTTTAATGTGCTGCTACTACTACTACCACCACCCTTGCTGTCCGTTGGCTATCTCTACTACCACCAATACACCTCCACTGCCATCTGCTACAAGCAGGCCTGCCCCACCACAGGGCTTTGTCTGTGACTGTCCAGTCTGTTTTAATGTGCTGCTACTACTACTGCTACCACCACCCATGCTGTCCGTTGGCTACCTCTACTACCACCATTACACCTCCACTGCCGTCTGCTACAAGCAGGCCTGGAGGGCTTGTGAAAAGCCATTGCTTGTTGCTTTTACATCCATGTATGGATGAACCCCGGCAGGCATCTGCCAATAAAAAGGGTAAATTTTTGGAGGGCTTGTGAAAAGCCATTGCTTGTTGCTTTTACATCAATGTATGGATGAACCCCGGCAGGCATCTGCCAATAAAAAGGGTAAATTTTTCGAGGGCTTGTGAAAAGCCATTGCTTCTTCTTTTACCACCTTATATGTATGAACCCTGGCAGGCATCTGCCGCCAAAAATGGTTAATTTTTGTACCTTTTTTAACAATGCATTAAGCATACAACATGCACAAGTGCAGTGGTTTCTGTTAGTTATCACCGTGTCCCATCCGTTTTCCTATAGCCATACATGTTGGTGTAACTTTGACACTAACTTTGCCTTAAAGACAGCTCAAAAGTACTTGGATACACTCATGGGTGACCTAAGAGTGTTATACAGGGCTTCTAGGGCTTTTAAACAGTGTTATCAGTGGCGGATTAAGTAGACCATGGGCCCTGGGCTGTTACCCAAACTTGGGCCCCCCTTCCTCACCGCCGCCCTGCCGCGCCGTAACTATTTTTGACACTACTTTTTTGGGCAAGCATTAACAGTGTTACGATTTCCCTCGTCACAGGGCTGTGTCCCTACATACTGAGAGTATCACACTGTGCAGGGACACAACCTCCTGACAAGGGGAATTGTCTATCAGTCCTGGACTGCAGAAAGACTTTTTGTGAAATACAAGGATTCCTATAATAAACATGTCAGGAGAGGTGACAGATTCTCTATAAATCTAGTGACTCACAGGTGACGCCGTCTCAGATTCTAGTAGTTTTTTTCCTCTTTTCTTCTCCATCCGGTCCAGCGCTCATGACGACTTCTCCCGGCCATGACTCATTTCTGCAGAATTTGCCACTCAGACGTCTCCTCACTTTTCCAACATTTCCACACCTATAAACGAAAATAAAGTTATCATGGTGCCACATACTGTACCCCTAAATATAATAGCACCAAACACTGCGTGCTTGAATATAATAATACCACACACTGTAAAACACCACATACACACAGCCCCCTGTACATAGTGCCACACACAGCCCCCTCTATATATCACACATCCTCCCCGTAGAGAGCGTTACACACAGCCCCATATAGATAGTGCCATACAGCCCCCTGTAGAGAGCGCAACACAGCCCTCCCCCTCTTGTAAATAGCACCAAAAAGCCCCCCTATAAAGAGCACCACACACATACCACTGTGGATAGCACTACACAGCCCCCCCTTGTATATAGTGCCACACAGCGCTCCCCCTTGTATATAGTGCCACACAGCGCTCCCCTTGTATATAGTGCCACACAGCGCTCCCCTTGTATATAGTGGCACACAGAGCTCCCCCTTGTATATAGTGCCACACAGCGCTCCCCTTGTATATAGTGCCACACAGCGCTCCCCCTTGTATATAGTGGCACACAGTGCTCCCCCTTGTATATAGTGCCACACAGCGCTCCCCCTTGTATATAGTGCCACACAGCGCTCCCCCTTGTATATAGTGCCACACAGCGCTCCCCCTTGTATATAGTGCCACACAGCGCTCCCCCTTGTATATAGTGCCACACAGCGCTCCCCCTTGTATATAGTGCCACACAGCGCTCCCCCTTGTATATAGTGCCACACAGCGCTCCCCCTTGTATATAGTGCCACACAGCGCTCCCCCTTGTATATAGTGGCACACAGCGCTCCCCCTTGTATATAGTGACACAAGGTTATGTACACATTTAAAAACTTTATATCATAATTTTATATATATATATATATATATATATATATATATATATATATTACTCAATTACCCTAATATAGACATGTAATATATTACAATTTACGGTAAACAATGACGATTACAAATAAAAGGTCTATTTTAGGGTAAAACTAGGTTATTACCAAAAAAAATAGCTGAAACGTAAAAAAGCTTATTTGTTTACTATTATTTTCAAACTTTATGAATAAAAATTGTAAAATAGCAAAAAAGGTGTGTATAAAAACGATAAAAAACTAAACCTGCATTGTCTACGGAAAAACGTCGCAAAAATCACGTCGTTTTTATTTATTTTTTATAAAAATGTGTGTTTGGTGCAACTTTGTAATTACGTTTTATTAAAAAATATTTTTACTTTTTGAGATACAGCTGCTTTGTATCCTGTATCCGTCAGGTCAGCAGGACTGACAGGATCAGTGACACGCAGGATCCACCTCAAATCTATCACATCTAAGATTATAATTTAGCGCAGGGCCCGTTTCACTGATCCCGTCAGTCCTGCTGACCTGACGGATACAGGATACAAAGCAGCTGTATCTCAAAAAGTGAAAATATTTTTTAATAAAACGTAATTACAAAGTTGCACCAAACACACATTTTTATAAAAAATAAATAAAAACGACGTGATTTTTGCGACGTTTTTTCCGTAGACAATGCAGGTTTCTTTTTTTTTATCGTTTTTATACACACCTTTTTTGCTATTTTACAATTTTTATTCATAAAGTTTGAAAATAATAGTAAAAAAATAAGCTTTTTTACGTTTCAGCTATTTTTTTTTTGGTAATAACATAGTTTTACCCTAAAATAGACCTTTTATTTGTAATCGTCATTGTTTACCGTAAATGTTAATATATTACATGTCTATATTAGGGTAATTGGGTCAGCGCTAGCGTTACAACAATGATTGGTGGGGGGGGGGGACGACGGTTTTTATTGGGGTGAGTATTTTATGTGTATTTATTATTTCATTTTTTTTTGCACTTTACTTTCCTATTTTTTTATTACTGTGGTCTGTTCCTCAAAGGTCAAAAAAGACCTTTGGGGAACTTTATATATATTTTTTCTTTCTTTTAGGCCTCATGCACACGACCGTAAAAACGCCCGTTATTACGGGTCGTAATTACGACCCGTAATAACGGGCTCATAGACTTCTATTGGCGACGGGTGCCTTCCCGTTTTCTCACGGGAAGGTGCCCGTGCCGTTGAAAAAGATAGAACATGTCCTATTTCAGGCCGTAATAACGGCACGGACAGTCCATAGAAGTCTATGGAGCTCTCGTAATGACGGGTGGCTACATGTGTGCACCCGTCATTACGGCAGCGTTGCTAAGCGACGTCAGTAAATAGTCACTGTCCAGGGAGCTGAAAGAGTTAACTGATCGGCAGTAACTCTTTCAGCACCCTGGACAGTGACTACCGATCAGTATAAACCTGTAAAAAATAAAAATAAAAGACGTTCATACTTACCGACAACTTCCTGCTTCTTCCAGTCCGGTCTCCCGCCCGTTGCCTTGGTGACGCGTCCCTCTCGACATCCGGGCCGACGTCCTGGATGACGTTTCAGGCCATGTGACCGCTGCAGCCAATCACAGGTCAATCACAGGCTGCAGCGGTCACATGGACTGCCGCGTCATCCAGGGATGTCGGGCTGGATGTGAAGAGAGGGACGCGTCACCAAGACAATGGCCGGGTAAGTATGAATTTCTTTAACTTTTATTACAGAAAAGGCTGTCCCTTCTCTCTATCCTGCACTGATAGAGAGAAGGGGCTGCCGATTAGTGCAGTGATATTTTGCCGCCAAAAACGTGCTCGTAAATACGGGTGGAATACGTGCGACACCGGACCCATATTTACGGGCACGGGTTCGTAAATACTGGTGCAAAACGGGTGGAATACGTGTGACGCCGAACCCGTATTTACGCCAGTATTTACGGGTGGGAAAAAATACGGTCGTGTGCATGAGGCCTAACACCATGTTTTTCCACTGTAACTGGAGCTGCACAGCAGCCCCAGTTACAGGGAAAATCAGCCCTCTCATAGTGACGATTGTCACTAATAGGGCTGTGCTGGGTCTAGTTAGACCCAGCAGCAGCCTGCCACTAACGGCACCCGGCGATCATGTGACCAGTCACATGATCACCGGGAGGAATAGAGATAGCGCCGCTGCTGCTGTCTCTATTCCTGTACACAGCGTTCATTGAACGCTGTGTAAGAAGACATCGGAGAAGACAGAAGCAGCGAAAGCTGCTTCTGTCTTCTCCTCAGGGTCCCCGGCAGTCACTGACAGCCGGAGACCCGACATTCAGCTGCCCGATCGCGCGGGCAGCAAGTTAAAACCCGAGCCGTAGAAAGTCTATGGCTCGGGTTTTAAGGACCCGTCCCTGACCGCTGGCCGTAAAAATACAGCCAGCGGTCGGGAACCAGTTGGGCAGGAGGATAAGCCTGCTGTACTGACCTCAGCGCCGGTGACCGACCGCCCGGCTCTTGTCTTGCAGATTCGGAGTAACAGAACAGCCGTCTGTCGCTGTTCTGTTACTCAATGGCGGCGGCCCGCACTTGTCAGGGAGGCGTGTCCTACCCCTTTCCCGGCCAATTCCCTGCTCCTCCCCTCCTCATCTTCGTTAG
This sequence comes from Rhinoderma darwinii, assembly GCF_050947455.1. Classification (NCBI taxonomy): domain Eukaryota; kingdom Metazoa; phylum Chordata; class Amphibia; order Anura; family Rhinodermatidae; genus Rhinoderma; species Rhinoderma darwinii. The sequence goes on along the minus strand of NC_134692.1, from coordinate 86,928,463 downwards.
TTAGCAGCGCTAGCGCGCTGAATAGGTACCTTTGCAAGATGATGTGCGGTTCGGGCTGCCATGGGCCCCCTGGGAGCTTCGGGCCCCGGGCGGCCGCCCGAATCGCCCATATGATAATCCGCCACTGAGTGTTATACACGATTTTTAGGGGCTTTCTTGAATTAGAGGTTCGGTCAGAACTAGTTCGGTCCGAATCGAACTTTTTCATGAAATTCGGCGAACCAGCCGAACCGAACTTTTCATAAGTTCGCTCATCTCTAGTCTTTAGCTTCTAGATCCAGAATCTCTCTCCTTTACAGAGCGAATCAACCCGATCTACTCGAAGTTCATCTATTTGTTCCATCGGTGTAATAGTAAAGCATTAAAAATTATTATTGTGCACAAGGGAACAGTGTTTAGAGACACTATGTAGAAGAAATTTGTTTTTGCAGTTCGATCGATGTTTATTCACACGACAATGTAAGGGTTATATTGTTCTTCCCACATATTAGAGGCCACACTGACAGTTGATGAAATAAATCACATATTTGGATTGACAATTCATTTTTGTCTCTCTTTTATATTTATTTTCAGTTTGGTGTGATTGAAAAGAGTCAGTGTTGGTGATGGTTGAACAACATAGACACCTCGTTCATCCACATTTAGAGCTGCCCTTTTTATATGATCGTGAGTTCACACAAGTAGCTTGTTTAGTTTTATTTTGTTTACTAGGAAAGTTTACACAACTAGGTGCTAGAATGTTTTTAATGGTTCTTGATCTTTTAAAAGTTATTACCGGCTTTGACGGTAAACTGGTACGTAAATAGGGATCAATTTGTAAAATATGCCAGTGTTTGTTCATAATATATCTGATATTTTTGTGTGCAGTTATATTTAGTAACAAAGTTGAAAGTAAACTTATTATGTTTTATCTCTAGAGAACTTTGTTCTTTTATTTTATTGGTTCTTTTTTCCTGGATTTAATTTTCCTCTGCATTATTAGTTGGTTAACAATCCAATTGACTCAGAGCTTCAGTTCTTTTATAAGCATCTGATAGAAGTGCACGTGGATAATTTTTTTCTCTAAAACGTTTATAGAGAATGCGACTTTGTTTATTAAAATCTGTATTTAGGGTGCAATTTTTACTTATTCTCTTGTATTGACTATACGGTATATTTTTCAACCATTTCGAATAATGTCCGCTATTATAATCTAGATAACTATTGCTGTCTACTTTTTTAAAGTGCGTTTGTGTAATGATTTCTTGTGCAATGGTGAGATCTAAAAAATCTCTCATTTCCTTGAATATTGAAAATAAAATTAATCCCCCAGGTGTTATTATTTAGCGATTGGCAGGAGGATGTGGCAGTTGATACATCACCTTCCCAAATAAGAAATACATCTTCTAAAAAGTACAATGTGGGTAGTTGCCCATGGGTGTTGCCAAATCTATTTTTCTTCGAACATACCCATAAAAATGTTTGCGTAGCTGGGTGCCACTCTAGTCCCCATTGCTGTTCCCTTCACTTGGTGATATATATTGTGGTCAAAAGTGAATATATATTTTTTAAGATAAACTCCATGCTTTTACATAGAAAATAAATTTGTAGGGGTTGTAGGTCTAAGTCTCTATCTAACATAAATTTTAAATTTTTCAAACCTATTGTATATTCGATGTTGCTGTACAATGAGCTTACATCGAGTGTGATAAACAATACATTTTTCTTAACAGATATTGTGTTTAAATCTTTAATAAGTTGTGTGGAGTCTTTTAGAGAGCTTGGAAGTTCCATTACATATTTTTGAAAAATTAGATCTTGGTAATGTGAAAGGTGATTGCATGCCCGAACACATTTATATTATATTATACATACACACAGATGTGTGTGTGTATATATATATATATATATATATATATATATATATATATATATATATATATATATATATATTAAATGTAAATATGATGACATAGATTATAATATATTAGATCATAAGTTATTTATGTATATTTTAGATTAACATTTTGATATTTGGATCCTAATCTATTGGAATATTTTTAGCCCATTTTTTCTATGTGTTCTCTCGTCAACATGACCTGTAACTCTGACCCGGTAGTCGTTATTCTAGCATACCTCATTCTCGGTTATATAACCTTTACCACATATACATCTATCATTTGTACGCTGCCTGAGGAAGAAGCCAGTTCAGTTACGAAACACTTAGTTGTTGTAAACTGTACTCAATAAAATTATTTTGTACTCACCTTGTCTACGTGACTGGGATGAACGAAAGAATCTAGCCGTGGACCACATACAAATCGGCTGTGCCAGAGAGATATCCGCATTTTCTTCGTTACAGCCATTGCTTAATATCGAGACTGATCTAGCACTCGAACCGGATCTCAGGCTGCACCCCGACCCAAGTGACGACGTCCCACAGGAATACTGGAATATACTACACTGGAGGTTATGCTCCTAGCATAACCGTACAAGGTTAGCATAACTTGAACCCAATATACACCCAGTTGTTTCATGCACTGTGCGCGCTTTGTTGCTTTTTCTCTTTTTTACCTCAGTTCATTGGCCTACTTTTAAAAGTAGGCCAATGAACTGAGGTAACCTGGGACCACTTGAACTGTCAATGCTTAGTTTACTATCAGGGCATGGCCCCACGTGGCGGTTTTCTTCCGCAACTGTCCGCATCAATGCCGCACAGAATCTGCGTTGCAGATTCTGTGGCGGATCTGCCCAAAATGTGCAGTAAATTGATGCGGACTAGCTGCTGCGTATTGCGGTGAAAGTACTTCCCTTCTCTCTATCAGTGCAGGATAGAGAGAAGGGACAGCACTTTCCCTAGTGAAAGTAAAAGAATTTCATACTTACCGGCCGTTGTCTTGGTGACGCGTCCCTCTTTCGGCATCCAGCCCGACCTCCCTGGATGACGCAGCAGTCCATATGACCGCTGCAGCCTGTGATTGGCTGCAGCCGTCACTTAGACTGAAACGTCATCCTGGAAAGCCAGACTGGAGAAAGAAGCAGGGAGTTCTCGGTAAGTATGAACATCTATTTTTTTTACAGGTTGCTGTATATTGTGATCGGTAGTCACTGTCCAGGATGCAGAAACAGTTACTGCCGATCGCTTAACTCTTTCAGCACCCTGGACAGTGACTATTTACTGATGTCGCCTAGCAACGCTCCCATAATTACAGGTGCACACACATAGTCACCCGTAATTACGGGAGCCCCATTGACTTCCTCAGTCTGGCTGTAGACCTAGAAATACATAGGCCCAGCCAGAATGAAGAAATGTCATGTTAAAAAAGCAATACGCATCCGCAGCACACATAACATGTACATGACATCTGCGGACTTCATTGCGGAATTTAGAATCTCCATTGAAGTCAATGGAGAACTTCCGCAATGAGTCCGCAACCAGTCCGCAACATCCATTGTATGCTGGGGACACCAAATTCCGCACCGCAGCCTATGCTCCGCAGCAGAATTTTCCGCCTCGTCTAAACGAAGCCTACTAAAAAGAAGTGGAAGGCAATGGAGAAACGGGTCCGCTGCGGATTAACGCTGTGGAGTGTCCGCAGCGGAATTCCAGAGCAATTCCGCCACGTGGGGCTTTGCCCTTGTGATCGCAATGAGGTCACGTTACGCCTTGATCTCCATGCAGGTTCAAATCAGGTGGGGGGGTGCGAGCTCGGAGAAGCAACAGATACACTGAGACGTTTCTCAAAGTAAAAATCCTTCTAACTTTATTTAACCACAGTGCTTGTATTTATAGCATCAGAACAAAGCACATTCCATAACATATGAGTCATCTGTATATTCAATCCTTACATCCTTCTTTCCCATAAAGCCCATTGGTGGAGCACCAGGTATTCCCTTAGGTTTCCTTTATGCTTGGGGGGGGGGGGGGGGGGGGGGGGGTTGGTCAATTGATTGACCACCATCTGTTTGCAATTTCAAGGGACGGCAAAGCAGCTGCAAACTATTTCCTCTCTTAACCTTTCTAAAATACCCATTCTATTGTAACACATGTTCTCCTTTATAACCTTTCACTCCTTGGGGCCCCAGATACATTATACATATATTTATACCATAACACCCTCATGATCCCAGGAAAGGTAATTATAAAAATAGTTTTTTTTGTGTGTTACTAATGTTTTGGTTTTTTCCTTTAAGGGTATGTTCACACGGCGGGGGTCCGTAACGGCTGAAATTACGGGGATGTTTCAGCCTGAAAACATCCCCGTAAATTCAGCCGTACCGGCATGTGCAGGCGCTTGAACGCCGCGTCAATTACGGCCGTAATTAGCGCTGCTATTCATTGGAGTCAATGAATACCGGCTCCAATTACGGCAAAAGAAGTGACAGGTCACTTCTTCTACGCGGGCGTCTATTTACGCGCCGTCATTTGACAGCGGCGCGTAAATATACGCCTCGTGTGAACAGACAAACGTCTGCCCATTGCTTTCAATGGGCAGATGTTTGTCAGCGCTATTGAGGCGCTATTTTCAGACGTAAATACGCCCGAATTACGTCCGTAAATAGGCCGTGTGAACATACCCTAACAGGTTTGGTTGTTGGACTACTTTGGATTTGAGGACTACTTCGATGATGGCATTTTTTTTATTCTCAATAAGATGGTTGACAAGGGTTGTGTGTTTTTTTTATTTCAATAAAATAGTTTTGTCTATGTGTGCAGAGAGCAGACAGGTAACCAATCAGAATGATAGTATGTATATACAAACAGGGTCATGACCCAGTCAATACCAGTTATAACATGTCTAGGACTAATACTTGATCAGGGCCGGCCTTAGGGGTGTGCGAGCGCACAGGGCACTGCACCCTCCCAACATGTAGGGGGTGCCACTGGGCTCTGACTCTACTCTGTGCTCTGTTCTTAGTAACATATTTACAAGGAGCTGTTACCAGCAAAGCAATTCCTCTAACACCAACTACCATTGATAAATGTATGAACAGATAAACTAAATAAATTTAAATTTTATTATGCTTCTTGGAGCAAAAAAGAACTGACTACACTAGTTTGTTTAAAATGTCACCTCCATTTATAATTGAATAGGCTGTGCACCAAGTATGTGTATCTCAATTGCAGGGCCGCTGCTGGCTGCAGCCAAGCAAGTCAGACACTCTGCATATACGATAGGTAATGGAGGTAAGTATTTGAATTAAAAAGTATGTATTAGAGCCCCCCCGACATGTTTCGCTGTGCTATACAGCGTCCTCAGGGGTTCAGGGGCTTAATGAGATCGCGCCGAAAAAGACACGCTGCTTTAAGCTGTCACGACGGAACAGCTGGAGAATCACTGCCACCAATCACATAGCATCATCGTAGGCCGGGCCACCATGACACCATGATTGACAATTTACCCGGCCAATCGGTGATACGACACCGAAGGCCAATGGGAGGGAAGCCTGTGCCTCCAATCAGCACCACGCAAGGGGGAAGTGACCCAGACCCCGCCCCCTCTCCCCGTGACTGACATATATGGTAGCCAACCAAAGGCGGATAAGAGACAGAGGCATAACTGTATGCGTATCCATATGCTAGATCGTGCAGATGCCGCACTATAGAGAGCTGTGAACCGCTCACACTATGCGGCACCGCACTCAATGGGCACACCAACATCTGCCACGCTCCAACATGGAGTCTGTGCAGCGCATCAGGCATTGTTCTCATGTGGCAGCATCCCAGGGTTCAGGCAGTCAAACGGACCGCACTACATTGTAAAGTCTATACAGCACATTATGCACTGCCCACATGTACCAGCACTCTATAGGGCCAGGAACCATACATCAACTGTGTATCGTGCCGAGTTTGTCATGCTTAGTGGTAGATCAAAGATATCCAGGCAGCAAATACATATCGCTACTCTAGCAAAATCGCATGGTGTGAACAGACGCCTATTAACTGCACAAATGTATATGGGATCCAAAAGGACCCAGCGCTGACCCGGACACCCTGGTGGAGCCACGAAGTGGGGCGGAGACCAGCACCCACCGCCCCCCCCCCCGGGGCGCGATCACATTAAATCTCCCACTAGTTGTCAGGGACGTTGCTTTCTTGCACACATTCCTTCTTGACTAGCCACTATATTATGTTGAGAAAACTTTCTCTATTTCCTCAGTTGGTGTGACAGAGTAATACTGACTACCCTGAGTTTCTTTTTATTATCAGATTTTAATATGTATTGTGAGATTGCGCCATCTATGTTAACACGGGAGAGATATAGATGTGTACTTCTGCTACCTCCATTGGACACCGACTCTTCGGTCGGCATGTCCCCAGTGATTGGCCTCATGACAACTAGTGGGAGATTTAATGTAATCGCACCCGGGGCGGGGGGGGGGGGGGTGGGTGCTGGTCTCCGCCCCACTTCGTGGCCCCACCTGGGTGTCCGGGTCAGCGCTGGGTCCTTTTGGATCCCATATACATTTGTGCAGTTAATAGGCGTCTGTTCACACCATGCGATTTTGCTAGAGTAGCGATATGTATTTGCTGTTTGACTGCCTGAACCCTGGGATGCTGCCACATGAGAACAATGCCTGATGCGCTGCACAGACTCCATGTTGGAGCGTGGCAGATGTTGGTGTGCCCATTGAGTGCGGTGCCGCATAGAGTGAGCGGTTCACAGCTCTCTAAAGTGCGGCATCTGCACAATCTAGCATATGGATACGCATACAGTTATGCCTCTGTCTCTTATCCGCCTCTGGTTGGCTACCATATATGTCAGTCACGGGGAGAGGGGGGCGGGGTCTGGGTCTCTTCCCCCTTGCGTGGTGCTGATTGGAGGCACAGGCTTCCCTCCCATTGGCCTTCGGTGTCGTATCACCGATTGGCCGGGTAAATTGTCAATCATGGTGTCATGGTGGCCCGGCCTACGATGATGCTATGTGATTGGTGGCAGTGATTCTCCAGCTGTTCCGTCGTGACAGCTTAAAGCAGCGTGTCTTTTTCGGCGCGATCTCATTAAGCCCCTGAACCCCTGAGGACGCTGTATAGCACAGCGAAACATGTCGGGGGGGCTCTAATACATACTTTTTAATTCAAATACTTACCTCCATTACCTATCGTATATGCAGAGTGTCTGACTTGCTTGGCTGCAGCCAGCAGCGGCCCTGCAATTGAGATACACATACTTGGTGCACAGCCTATTCAATTATAAATGGAGGTGACATTTTAAACAAACTAGTGTAGTCAGTTCTTTTTTGCTCCAAGAAGCATAATAAAATTTAAATTTATTTAGTTTATCTGTTCATACATTTATCAATGGTAGTTGGTGTTAGAGGAATTGCTTTGCTGGTAACAGCTCCTTGTAAATATGTTACGAGGAAGAGAGGAAGAGAGAGAGGAAGAGAGAGAGGAAGAGAGAGAGGAAGAGAGAGAGGAAGAGAGAGAGGGAGTGAGAGAGAGAGGGAGAGGGAGAGGGAGGGAGAGAGAGAGAGAGTCTTTGTAAGGCTACATTCACACGGCAGTGGAAAAAAATGTCCATTAAAAACTGATCAGTTAAAAAAACGTATCAGTTTTTCATGGCCCTTTTGCATCAGTGTGTCTCAAAATTTAAAATCCATTTCCAGTCCGTCTGTCCGTTTGACATCCGTTTTGCATCAGATTTTCATGGCCGTTAAAAAAACTGATGAATTTCATTGGTCAGGCTTTTTTTGTCCCAACCCCCTGAAAACATCCAAAGGAAGGTCACATTTTCACCTAGACACTAGAAAGAAAGAAAAAAGGAGAACAGATCCTGGTAAAGAAGGCACTCGGCTCAGTGTATATCACAAAAGATTATTATCTCAAATTTATTAATATGTATAAAGACTAAAATTATGCAATCTTGCACAAAATAACAAACAAACAGACATCACAAGCCCGGCCGGGTAATAAATGACATGGTTGATCAAATTTAACAAAAAATCTCATTTAAGATGGCCATATAGCAAATAGTATAGAACAAATGAGTTGCTCCAAGATTTTGCCACAAAAAATGATCAACTAGGTAAGGTACCATAGACTGGAGGTAAAATACTGGCTAAAGTAGTATCAAATTGAGTACTATGCATGGACATAAGCGGTCATACAGATTAAATAACGGTAAGTAATAATTCACTAAGCTGTATGTTATAATGTGCCTGTAATCAGCCTATAAGACATAAATTTGTACAGAGAGATATACTTATCAGTAAGTTGTATATATGGAAGTCCATAGAAGGTCTCTGTTAGCGGAGGCAATTAAATTGTTCCGCCAGCGAGCAGGATTCTCATGTCCTTTTTAATTTTAAATGTAGAGTGACGGCAGATCAGGCATACCACCTCCGTGTTGTCCGCTGGGATTTCCCAGATACAGGGGAAGTAGTCTGCAGCAGGCGTGTCGGTACTCCAATAAGTAAAGGTCACGGAACAAGACTCCGGGACCAGTGAACAGGGTGACGGCAGAGCAGACTCACGTCCTCTATAGAAAGGTAAGTGGTCGCCTTGCCGCAAGTGCGTTTTCCAATTTAAGTAACTTGCACCATAAATGTAGTTTTTAAATGGGAACATTTAAAAAAAGACACCGCGCCCTGAAAAAAACTAGCCCTCACAGCACTCAATCGATGAAAAATAAAGAAGTTATGGGTTTCAGAATATGGCGAATGAAGACAATTTTTTTTTAATAAATAGTTTTTTCTTTGTAAAAGTAGTAAAACATAAAAAAAACTATATAAATTATATATGCGGCACTACCTTGGAGGAGGCGGCTCTGTGGCACTATCTACAGAGGGCACTACATTTATGGGGGTACAACGTGGTGGCCTGACTCATATATGGGGGCATAAACAGGGCCTAACGTCTATATGGGGGCACAAAGTGAGGTTGTCTGATATATATATATATATCTCATTACCATCATCGTATAACCCCTTAAAATAAAGGTAAAGTGTCATTTTTACTGCACAGTGAATGCCGTAAAACCAAAATCCAAAAAACAATGGAGGAATCTTAGTTTTCTTTCTATTCCACCCCACAAAGAATTTGTTTTTCAGTTCATTTTATGGTATATTAACTGGTGTCGTAGAAAACTCCAACTAATCCTGCAAAAAAACAAACACTAACATGGCAACGTCGATGGAAATATGAAAAAAAAACTAAATTGGCTGTGTCTCCAAGGTTTAAAAGTAACCCTATTCAATAAAAAACAAAACAACAAAGTCATTCGAATGGATCCTGAATTTGTTTCTGTGATATAATCATTTCCAGGTGTTGTGTTGTTCATGAAATATTGGAGATAAAGCACCTATGTAGCTGGTAAACGCGAGATTCTGAGTTCAGGTCTCAGCGGTGTCTTGTTTTTATCCCTGGCAGACCATTGGTTGATTTAATGTCAACACATTAGCTCAAAATTATAAAGTTTAGAATTAGGCTAGGGCTATATGGAGACTTTGGCGGCGACACAGGTTCTGCATAGAAAGATACCTTTGTCGCGCTGCGTACATCGCAATAATGGGCAATGTTCACACAGGGTGGTTACACTGCGTAAAAGTACACAACGTATCCGCCCCCGGAACCCAAAGGGAATTAAGGCCGAAAAACCGCACCAAACTTGAGAGCAGTTTTTCGGGCGGAATGTCCGCTGTGGAAAACAGCGGTTAAAAAAACCCCAAAGCAACCGGGGAGCGTGGCTTGGCTGCCGAACTGAATGGCTGCTTAAGAGCTCAGCTCTGCACTGCATCAGCGGCTAACGACGCCTCATTCCTCGCCCAAAGCTCTAATTTACCCATCAACCGCAACTCTAGACACCCAAGATACGGAAATCAGCCAGGCCTCCAAAATTGCTGGATTTTTATTTCCCACACAATTGGCAGGCTGACCAAGATGGTGCCGATGACTGCTCCCAAATGGGATCTCTTACTTCAGACCTGGGATCTCCATTGCGGTCCAGAAACAGCATTGCACATCCTCGCAGTAGTAGCTCTCTTTTCCGACCGTGGTCCCATATGAAAATCAGAGCTGCTCTGCCGATGAGTTTTTTAATTTGGATTCCACGCTTCTTGAGTCCCGCGGCCATCATCTTGTGGAATGCGCAAGTTTACCAACTATGCTTTGTTGTTGCATGTTTGATCTTTGTTTTGTGTAGATTTTCTACCGCAGAGTAGCATTATACATTGGTCACTTTACTTGCTTGAAACTAGATCTGAAGATGTGCATTGCATTTAATGTATAACTTTAATAAATCCCTGAAGATATCGGGTCAAACCTTTATCCGCCACTTCTTTAGGAATCCCCTGAAATTTAACATTATTTCAGTGTGATCTGTCTTCCATGTCAGTGGGATCTGCTTTTACCTGGGACAGGTCTCCCTCAAGATCACAATGAGCATGAATAAGTTCATTGTGAGATGATGCAAAGACACCCATTTTGGATTCAACATGTTGAGCAGACAATCTTGAGCGTGCAGTTAGTGGGATAGATCTGGAGGGTGAAGTCATGGGTCAGTAGGACCAGGCAAGTAGTTGGGTTAATGTAGTTAGGCGGAGTAGAGAGGGGTCGAAAAGGAAGGCCAATCCTGTTTCTGATATTCAAAGCAAAATTTCCAAGTTGGGTGATGATGCAAGGATGTCAGTCTCAGAAATGGTAGCCCTAGTGGATACTGATCTCCCTAACAGCTGGGAGAACAGCCCAGCTGGTAGTCAGCAGGATGGTAATGCAGGTAAGGCAAGACAATTAGTAGTTGTAGGGGATTCTATAATCAGGAACACAGAATAATTTTTCGCCAAGACCGCCTCCACCAAATGGTTTGCAGTCTCCCTGGTGCCAGGGTTCGGTATGTGGTGGAACGGGTGGATAAATTACTGGGAGGGGTTGGTGATGATCCAGCTATCATGGTCCATGTGGGAACCAACGATAGAATACATGGTAGGCGGAGGAGCCTTAAGAATAATTTTAAAGAACTAGGCTACAAGCTGAAGTGAAGGACCTCCAAGGTAGTATTCTCAGGAATACTGCCTGTGCCATGCGCATCACAGGAAAGACTGGGAGCTCAGGGAGTTAAATGCTTGGCTTAAGTGTTGGTGTAGAGTAGAAGGCTTTGAGTTCCTAGAGCACTGGGCTGACTTTTCATTGGGGTACAAACTGTATTCTGCAGATGATTTCCACCTAAATGGAAGTGGGTCCGCTGTGCTGCGGGAGAGAATTCTAGCAGGGGTGTCTGAGTATTTAAACTAGGGCTGAGGAGGGAGGTCAATGTAGAAAATAAAGGGGTAGTTAGGTTTGAGAGAGACTATTTGTGGGGACAGAAATAGACTGTGTGGAGAGCATTAGGCTACAGGATAAGGAGATCCTCTTGTTACAAAACAACATTGAAGATAAAAATGCCCAAATAATGTAAAATAATTACATTTCTGATACTGAATGTAAAAAATGTAAAAGCAAGTTAAAGTGTATGTTCACAAACACCAGAAGTCTAGCACGCAAAATGGGTGAGCATGAGGCCTTGGTACTGGAGGAGCATATCGATATAGTTGTTGTTGCTGAAACATCGCTCGACTAATCTCATGACTGCGCTGTAAATCTACATGGTTTTACACTGTTTCGAACAGACAGGGCAAATAGGAAAGCGGTGGTGTATGTATATATGTATGTGAGAAGTAATATGAAGGTGAGTGTGAAAGAGGCAATAGTGGGTGAAGATTGTGAGGAGGTTGAAACCTTGTGGGTGGAATTATAAAGGGAGGTAAACACTGAAAAAAAGTTTCTTGGTGTAATCTATAGACCCCCCCAATACAAGGAGGAGATGGAAGATCAGCTATATAAACAGATGGAGCGGGCAGCACAGGGAGATTTTAATTACCGGGATATTAATTGGGGTCATGTTTCGGCTACAACTGCAAAGGGGAGAAATTTCCTCAACGTGTTGCAGGAAATTTTTATGGGCCAGTTTGTGGAAGACCCGACTAGAGGTGACGCTCTGTTGAATCTGGTCATTTCAAACAATGCAGAGCTTGTTGGGAATGTCACTGTTCGTGAATACCTCGGAAAACAGTGGTCACAATATAGTTACATTTTACCTATACTGTAAAAAACAAAAACAGGCTGGGAGGGCAAAACACTTAATTTTAAGAAGAAGGTCAATTTCCCCAGGATGAGGGCTACAATTCAGGACAGACTGGGAAGAACTAATGTCAAATAATGGTACAAATGATACATGGGAGATTTTACAATCCACTTTGTATAATTATAGTGCAAAAGTTATTCCTATACGTTCCTTGGTTGAACTTGATGGACATGTCTTTTTTCAGCCGTACTAACTATGTAACGAACATAAACAACTAAAATTAAAACCCACATGGCTTACATCTTCTGTAAAAAGGGGAATATGACAAAAAAAAGTGCATTTGAAAAATACACATCTGAGGGTACAGCTGTAGACTTTGTAAAATCCAAAGAGCTTAATAAAATCTGTGAAAAGGTAATAAAATCAGCAAAAACACAAAATGAAAGGCAGGTGGCCAATTATAGCAAAACAAATCCCCAAAAATCTTCGTTTATAAATGCATGTAGGACCCCTAAATAGTGGTAATGTGGAGTTGGTCACAGGGGATTAAGAGAAGGCAGAGTTACTAAATAGTTTTTTTTAGCTCTGTATATACAACAGAAGAAAGATCAGCTGATGTAGCCGTTGCAGGTGCTGTTAATATATCAATTATCCCCTTCCCGACCACCCCATGTTGATTAACGGGCTGCAGAGCTGATACTTGTGCCTGCAGCCCGTTAATCTACGTGTGCTCCTAAGGGTATGTTCACACGAGGGCGTCCGTTACGGCTGAAATTACGGCAATGTTTCAGCCTGAAAACATCCCCGTAATTTCAGCAGTACCGGCATGTGCAGGCGCTTGAACGCCGCGTCAATTACGGCCGTAATTAGCGCTGCTATTCATTGGAGTCAATGAATAACGGCTCTAATTACGGCCAAAGAAGTGACAGGTCACTTCTTTGACGCGGGCGTCTATTTACGCGCCGTCTTTTGACAGCGGCGCGTAAATATACGCCTCGTGTGAACAGACAAACGTCTGCCCATTGCTTTCAATGGGCAGATGTTTGTCAGCGCTATTGAGGCGCTATTTTCGGGCGTAATTCGGGGCAAAAACGCCCGATTTACGTCCGGAAATAGGCCGTGTGAACATACCCTAACAGAGCACACAGGCGATCCCCGCAGCCCAGCATCTCCCAGTACAGGCTGCTAGCAGCCTTAGGGTATGTTCACACGGCGGGGGTCCGTAACGGCTGAAATTACGGGGATGTTTCAGCCTGAAAACATCCCCGTAATTTCAGCCGTACCGGCATGTGCAGGCGCTTGAACGCCGCGTCAATTACGGCCGTAATTAGCGCTGCTATTCATTGGAGTCAATGAATAGCGGCTCCAATTACGGCCAAAGAAGTGACAGGTCACTTCTTCTACGCGGGCGTCTATTTACGCGCCATCATTTGACAGCGGCGCGTAAATATACGCCTCGTGTGAACAGACAAACGTCTGCCCATTGCTTTCAATGGGCAGATGTTTGTCAGCGCTATTGAGGCGCTATTTTCAGACGTAATTCGGGGCAAAAACGCCCGAATTACGTCCGTAAATAGGCCGTGTGAACATACCCTTAGAACTGGGGGAAAACATCGGGCCGGATCACAGCAGTGATCTGAATTGATTAACCCCTTAAATGCGGCAGTCAATAGCGACCGCCGCATTTAAGTTGTTACAACAATATCGGCAGCCCGCTACGCCATTGCGGGGGCCGATTGTTGCAATGGTAACCGGAAGCCTAACAAAGGCTTCCGGTCTGCCATCTATGGAAGGCGATTAGGTCCTGCCAGACGCAGGACCTAATATGCCTCCTGTCGGTGTGAAATACATAAGTATGGCAGGGTATTATATCAACGATCCAACAATTGGATCTTCAAGTCCCTAGTGGGACTAAAAAAAAAAAGTCCCCAAAAAATGTACAAGTGTAAAAAAGGAAAATTTCGACTTCCGGTGCTGCGATGTGAGGACGGCGTGAGGTGAGCTCCTGAGACCCCGATCCCCTGACCCTCCGCCGCCACACACCCGCAAGCAAAACTTACCCCGGCAGTTAGCTGGAGGCACGGTGAGTGGACACAGACCATGTATGGAGCGGTATCGCCTCAGGAGCGGCAGCCGCGAGATCTCCCGCCCGTCCGGACGCACGATGCAGGGAGAGGAGGCATCCAAGATGGCGGCGCCACAAAAGGCATCGCCATCTCAGAGCAGGTCACAGAGTCCAGTGCCCCATACAGAGGGACTACAGCTGTTTGAAGCTGCTGAACTGCCACTAGACTACCGGAGATTGGCGATTGAGGTTGCTACTCATCTAGCCCCTGATATTAGAGACTCTCTGGTGGCCACGGTAACGACGACGTTGCAGAAGCTCCAAGACAAGGTTACTTCCCATGGCACACGGCTTGACGAGCTAGAACAACGTGTTGGCCTCATGGAAGATGAATCTGCAGGGGCCCATACCTGCATCCGAGGTTTACTGCAAGATAACACCAAGCTCAGAGACCGTTTGGAGGACTTGGAGAATCTTTCCAGGAGGAACAATCTCAGGATTGTCGGTCTGCCTGAACACATTAAACCCCAGCACCTACAGGGGATCTGTGAAACGGAGCTTCCAGAAGCGTTGGGTCTGACCAGGTCATGCAGAGTGGAGAGGGCGCATCGGGTCGGCCCTCCTGGATCAGTAACTACCACCAAAGGGGAGACGGAAACCAGACCGCGCCAAGTGATCCTGCGTTAGCTGGATTAGAACGACAAAGAGGAACTCTTACGCACCTTCAGGAATTGCAATACCCCTTTACATATTCGGGGAGCAAAAATAATTATTTTTGCGGACTATTCAGCGGATGTCACACGCAGACGGAGATCCTTTGGGGGATTATGTACTACTTTGTACAAGCGCAAAATTAAATTCCAGCTGCAATATCCAGCCACCTTGAAGATTACAAAACCAGATGGCTCCATCAAGATATTCCATACAGAAGAAAACCAAAAAAGGAGAGTTGACGCTGAAGAACTGAGAAGTAAAATGTTTATACAAAAAGAATACTTTATTGACAATAATAACACACTATAAAAAGAATCCAAAAAACCACAGTAAAAACAGGGATCTTTGGCTGATGCATGTAATCAATACCATGTGACTATGCAAGAGACTGGTACAAAAAGTGCATGTGCGTCTTGAAAGAGGGTAATGAATGTGTATATGTGTCCGTTGAATGGCAGTCTATGCAAAAAGTAGTTCAATGAAATACATGTATAAATATACAATATGATAGACTGCAGAAATGGATCAAATGATTAAAAATAGCAAGACAATGGATAAAGCAGCACAAGTGCTGCATGACATATGAGGTACACAGGAACGAAAACATGCAGGACACAGTAAGTGGAAAAGTAAATGGAATATTATATGAAAAGTCAAATAAGGTCTCACATACCCATGGTAGTTGGACGAGGTAAGTGCAGCCAAAGTCCACCCCAACGCGCGTTTCGGCGCTAATGCCTTCGTCTGGGGGTGGTGTAGGGTAGAGGTCAGAGGTCTTTTATTCGGACTTGGGCCAATGAGCTGTGTAAGAATCAGCTGTGGCATATACGTGCTTCCGGCCTGGACCTTCCGTCGCTGACACTGACGTGTGTGCCCTATCCCGGCCACGATAAGACAGCGACCTATAATCACACAGGAAACATAATACAACTGGCACGTATATGCCACAGCTGATTCTTACACAGCTCATTGGCCCAAGTCCGAATAAAAGACCTCTGACCTCTACCCTACACCACCCCCAGACGAAGGCATTAGCGCCGAAACGCGCGTTGGGGTGGACTTTGGCTGCACTTACCTCGTCCAACTACCATGGGTATGTGAGACCTTATTTGACTTTTCATATAATATTCCATTTACTTTTCCACTTACTGTGTCCTGCATGTTTTCGTTCCTGTGTACCTCATATGTCATGCAGCACTTGTGCTGCTTTATCCGTTGTCTTGCTATTTTTAATCATTTGATCCATTTCTGCAGTCTATCATATTGTATATTTATACATGTATTTCATTGAACTACTTTTTGCATAGACTGCCATTCAACGGACACATATACACATTCATTACCCTCTTTCAAGACGCACATGCACTTTTTGTACCAGTCTCTTGCATAGTCACATGGTATTGATTACATGCATCAGCCAAAGATCCCTGTTTTTACTGTGGTTTTTTGGATTCTTTTTATAGTGTGTTATTATTGTCAATAAAGTATTCTTTTTGTATAAACATTTTACTTCTCAGTTCTTCAGCGTCAACTCTCCTTTTTTGGTTTTCTATTGCATTC
Organism: Rhinoderma darwinii; assembly: GCF_050947455.1. Taxonomy (NCBI): domain Eukaryota; kingdom Metazoa; phylum Chordata; class Amphibia; order Anura; family Rhinodermatidae; genus Rhinoderma; species Rhinoderma darwinii. The sequence goes on along the minus strand of NC_134692.1, from coordinate 86,912,083 downwards.
TTTGATGCTGTTAGGGTTTCACACCCTGAAATCGACCAATTTGTCCACACATATTCACATGTGCGACTTGTTTTGGACTTTTGGTTATGCAGATTTCTGTTGCTTTTTTTCTTATATCGGCTATAAGATATTCCATACGCCTGAAGAAGCGACACTTTTCGTGGACAAGATGGCAGGGTATGGGAGTCATAACCCGGAGTACAAGAACAGGGAAGAATGCCCCGCCGGAATCAGCATCATCTCCACGAGACTGTTAATGGTCTGAGATTGTTCTGGTGCCCTCACCCAAGCAGCAACGGGCAAAGTTGTCTAAGACCCCTCAACGACCACGCTTGGATAGGGTGATTGCGACGTTACCGGACTGATAAGTATATCATGCCATGTTACGCGACTGCACATTGTTTCTGACATATACAAGTGTGGTTTCATTGTTAGTTGTATGGCACATGCACTGTATGGTTTCACTTGAATGCTGGATACTACACATCGGAGATAACTTTGGTGGATGGGGAGGCCTCAAAGTTCACGAGGGCCATAGCAGTAACAAGGCTGAGGGTGGGGGGGGGGGGGGTCTTAGCCAAGAAAAAAAAGAGAAGTCATGTATACCGATTTAATGCCTGTGACACAGGGATTGATGTGGGTATTATGCTTTCACTGGTTATGTTAAGTTTTTTTTTTTTTACATGAAATTGTTGTAATGTTAGGAGCAAAATGGAGCAGATATCACCGGGTGGCTAACATAAGAGCGGGGCTTACACGTCCGGAAATACATATCCAAGACCGATCATTATTGAGCCTTATAGTGAAACTTAGAACATGCAGGTGACCTCTTGGAATATTACGGGGCTTCGTTCCCCAAATAAAAGGATGATGGTTCTTCGTCACCTAAAAAAATTGCACACTGACATCGCTCTCCTACAGGAGACTCACTTGGAGGAGAGTGACTTCCATCGCATGAAAAAATTGTGGGTGGGTGCAGTATACGGCTGTTCAGCTTGTGGCCGTAAAGCAGGTGTACTCATTTTGATCAATAGAAATCTAGTATATGAGGTGCTGCACGTAGACTCTGACCAGGAAGGACGTTTGCTCCATTTATTTCTTGATACTCCTTGCGGGGTTTTAAGCATTTACAACATATATAGACCCAATGATGATAATGTTTCCTTCTAGAACAGTTTAGAAAGCTCCTTGTCAACGGATGATGTCCCACATAAACTGGTGGGGGGCAATTTCAACTCTGTTTTAGATCATAGAGAGGATAGGAGTTCACGCAAAGTTCAGGACCTGGGTTCCATTCCTACAGGGGCCCCTAGAAAACATGACAGGGCCTTGGGCCCTCTGCTGGAGAGCACGCACCTAATAGACGCTTGGCGGGTGGGTAATCCCGATGCAAGGGAATTCATGCACTATTCGCACTCTCAACAGTCGAGGTCAAGGATAGATTATTTTTTCGTCTCTTTACCCTTGCAATAACGGCTGGGATCTTCTACTATAGGGGATCTAGTGATTTCTGATCATGCCCCAATATTGTTATCCCTTCAGGAGATCTACCCGAGAGGTTGATTTTATATGGCGCTTCCCGGCCCACTTAGCATTAGATGACACATTCAAAAGTTTGTTGCAGGGGTGGTGGTTGGAATACGCTTCCCAAATTAAGGGCATAGGGACAATCCTTCCCTTTTTTGGCACGCGGCCAAGGCCGTGTTGAGGGGCAGGATACTTGCATACTCTGAGTAAAAAAAGGGAAATAGAACAAAAAAATTAAACTCATCTAGTCTCACCTTGCCGGAGGAAACTAGACAGGCCTGGGTACAGGCCAAACAGAATTTTGATAAATGGGCTTCTCAGAGAGAATTGATGCGCAGTCACGAGTTTGAGGCTACACTGCATAGGTATGGTAATAAAGCGGGAAAGCTGCTGGCAATTGTAGCCCGGGGACAACTCCCTACACTACACAAAGCTAAACTGCGGGACTCTACGGGACAAAACACTAGTGATCCTTCTCGTATTAATGCTATACTGGCTAGATTTTTTGAGGAGCTGTACTCTGACGAATCTTCCTCATCGTTGGATGATGCGCTCTTGGACAAAACCACCCTTCTTGCCATCTTGGAGGGTTACCTGCAAATCCTGAATGCACAGGTTACTAGAGAGGAGGTAGATGGGGCTATTAGAAACCTGAAAAATTTAAAAGCACCCGGCCAGAAGAATTCTATAAAGCCATGAGGTAGCAGGTGACAGACTTTGGTTTTGCTCTTTAACAATGCTCTGGGTAGTGAGGGATTGCCACCATCTGCAGACACGTCTTATATCAAACTTTTATTAAAACCTGGAAAGGATCCCCTAATGCCGGGGTCGTACTGACCCATATCTCTGATTAATGTAGGTGCTAAGATTCTTTCTAAAATCATTGCAAATAGGCTGGCGAGTATAATGCCACATCTCATAGACCCCGAACAGGTGGGTTTCATTAAGGTGAGATCAGCGGTCACCAATATTAGGACGGTCCTGGCGGGAATTAGATAGGGTGCAAACTAGCCCAATTCCGGATGAACACCCTGCACTACTTTTGTTAGACGCAGAGAAAGCTTTTGACAATGTCAGATGGAAATGGTTGGATGCTGTTTTGGATAAGATAGTGATTACCAAGGCTTTTTTACTACGCCACATCTACAAGTCTCCAAAAGCTAGGATATATACTACAGGGTTCCTATCCCAACCATTTTGCTTGTATAAAAAGTACTAGGCAGGGCTGTCCGTTGTCTCCTTTGCTATTTAACCTGGCATTGGAGCCATTGGCACGGTATCTGGCGTCATCGGATGTGTTTAGGGGCATTTCGGTAGGGAAGATGGAGGTTAAGGAAACATTGTTTGCGGACGACATACTCTTATTTCTAGCACATCCCTTGCAAGATGTTCCGCGTATCTTCCAGGCCTTATGTGAATTTGGGACATATTCGGGGTATAAAGTTAACTATTCAAAATGCCAGCTGTTGGGACCGCAGGAATCTAATCATAGGCGCCTGTTTGACGCACTGGACGTTGAGATTAAGCAGACACAAATCACATACCTGAGTATCAAGATAGGTTGGGTGCCTAGATCCATTTACGAGCTGAACTATCCTCCAATGATCCGGGACATTCAGGCTGATCTTCTCAGATGGCATAGTCTGCCTCTTTCACTTCTGGGAAGGTGCTGCTTGGTCAAAATGTCGGGGTTTGCGAAATTGCTGTACCCTTTACAGACCATTCCTTTACTGATTAAGCATGTCCACATCAACACGCTCAATTCGTCCTTTACTAAATTTATTTTGGGGGGGGGGGGGGGAGAAAACCGAGAATAGTGCTAGGAAAACCCATGCTACGGAAAGAAGAGGGTGGTATACATTTTCCTAACATCCGGGTGTACAACCTGGCATGTTTGAGTAGACACTTACTGGATTGGAAACATGGTACGGGGTGTCATTCCAACATCAGTCTGGAACGGCAGCTAGCGGAGCCATGGGTTCTTATGGCCCTGGTTCACACACAGCCTTTGCATCCCTCCCTACAGTCATTAAGAGATCATCCTTATTACGAGACACCATCACTACTTGGAAAGTATTACGCAAACACTATGGTCTTCCATACCGTATCTCAAAACACATGCCCTTATGGAAGCACCCAGATTTTGCAGCGGGAAGATACAGTCAGTTATTGTTGAAATGGAGAGAGAGAGAGAGAGAGAGAGAGGGGGGGGGGGGATAGGGACATTGGGAGATATATTCCATGATCAGGAGGGGAGGTGGTTCACCTTACAAGAAATTCAGACAAAATACAATTTCGAACATCCCCAACATTTACATTATTATCAAATATTATCCTCTTGTAAAACTAAACTTGCTGATATCACTTGTGAAGTTCCCTCTAACTTGTTTGACTCATAGTTCTTGGGCACGCACAGCAGGTCCATATCACAACTGTATAACACTGAGACAGTTCCTCTTGAAGATATCACCTGATCAGGCATTTGTGAGATGGGAAAAACTGTTTAGCTTGCCAGGTATTGCAAAACATGTTAAAATAGGGTTGGTAGATTTTAGGACCCATGTTACGACTGAGAAATGGAGGGAAACATCTAAAAATCCTCCATCATGCAATATATGCTTTTACTTTGCCCCCTTCTATGACCAAACGCTATAGGAAGACTTCTTGCCCGAGGTGCGGTTCACCACGCACAGACATGTATCATGGCTTCTGGGCATGCTCAAACAAAGTCATTTTGGAGCGAGATCGCGTCTCTATTGCAGCAAGTGAGTAAATTTAAGGGGATTTTGGGGCCAATGGAGGTATTTTTTCATGTCCAGCATGATGGAGAGTTGGAGGATGCGGAGTTGACCCATCTTCCTCCCATAGCGCATGCCGCACTGATGGTGGCAAAACGTTGTATACTTCAAAATTGGTTGGTAGTGGATATCCCACACCTGATTGTGGTTATTCAGGGGATGAGAAATTTGTTCTACTTGGATAGAATCCGCATCTTACAACATAAGGATGCGCAAGTTAAAAAATTCTTTGGGAAATGGAAACTGTTCCTTACAAAGCATTTCTCTGGCGAGGAAATACGCAAAATAATCGATCCATTTACAGGATCACCATGGTACTTGATAGAAGACCTTAAGTGTACGATGGGCGCGTTAAAAGTATCTCGAACATAATATCTATAGTTTTGATGTCATATATTAGCCGACTCTGTCATGAATGTAGCTTCACTGGGCTCCAGTTTATAATTAGAAAGTTATGGTACATAGTTTCATAGGGATACTCATTAAAGGGCATGTGTCACTAGAATTTTTTTTGGGAAGAGAGAAAAAGAACACACGGCGCCACCTTGTGCAAATCAGTGGGTAAAGAATGAGACGAGAGGGCATGTATCATGCTCACCTAGGTAGGGTTTTCAAAGGCAAGTAAAACCACGGTGCTGCTGCCAGATCCGAGTCGGTATCCCGAGGGGACCGCTTTGTTGAAGGGAATGAAGGAAAAAATTGGATCTTTGCGAGGGCGCTGCTGTGTGGTGGAAATGATAAGAAACCAGGTCCAGGGTATAATGTTCAAGAAGTTTTATTCCAATCAGTGGCTACGCGTTTCAACGCTGAACAATTTTTTCCTTCGTTCCCTTCAATTTTTTCCTTCATTCCCTTCAACAAAGCGGTCCCCTCGGGATACCGACTCTGATCTGGCAGCAGCACCGTGGTTTTACTTGCCTTTGAAAACCCTACCTAGGTGAGCATGATACATGCCCTCTCGTCTCATTCTTTACCCACTGATTTGCACAAGGTGGCGCCGTGTGTTCTTTTTCTCTCTTCCCACTTATAGATCGGATTGCACCAGTCCCCATTGGAACTAGCTCTCCGTTTACAGGAGACCCGGACCGTCTCACCATTGGCACACAGTCTCTGGGACCTTCGCTCCTAAGTTCTCCTGCACTGGCAGCCGTTTGTTCAAATCCACTGTCCACCCTCTCCGTGAACAATTTCCCCTGAACTACCGAACATCCCTTCAATCAACACTCATGATGTTGGACTTTACAGACAAAAGGAACCTACTACGGGAAAATTTGATCATGCAGCTCAGTGGAACTGACACTACGATGGGGGTACCCCTCACAGTGAGTAATGATGCCGCTCCGGAACTTACCAAACATATGACTGACTTGTATTTGTCACTGGAGGATACCCTCAAAAAAGAAGCTCTGCAGAGAATAGACTGCCGTTTCTTACAGCTTTACATCATTGAAAATATCTCCCCACGGGGTTTAAGGTTTTCAATTAATAACCCTTACCCCACCGACATGTCTTTCAGTACTGACTGGAAAGAATTCTTAGAACAATGCCATCTAGGTCTTTTGGAAAGACTCCTGAAAAAACGTACTACACTAACCGAGGTCTTTAGATTGGAAATCTCCCGTATCAAAGACAAACTTCTGAAATTCACGGATCATCGTGATTTTCAGAAACTCGAAATATCTACCAGTAACAGACTGAATCTATACGAAAAAGAGATCATCCTAAAAAAAGTAAAAAAACTGAAAAGGGACCGTGAGGATTATACCCTAAACGATTTAGGTGATTGGAGATCATCTCTATCACATACCTCCAAAAAAGGCACCACTACAACTGAATTCAATACCCCATCCCAAACCCATATAGCACCTCCGTATGGTCCCTCGGGGTTGAGGGCCCCCCTCAAATCTCGGGCCCCCTCTGCTGAAAGAAACACCTTCAGCAGGTCTTTTAAAAACAGTCTGAGACTTCGTCATAGACCAACCGACGCCAGTCCATCTAATACTGTCATACCTGAGAGTCACCCCACACGCAGAACTGATATGCCTGAGAGTCACCTCACACGCATTCCCCTAGTGGCAACCAAGTCCTCACGTCATCTAACAGACCTAAACGACATTTCCTACAAGGAATGTACCTCTGCACAAATAACCCCCGCACAAGCTACAGGGACAATTACCAAAATACCTATGAATGCATTCAGGGCATCGGGCCTAGAAGCTCATCTTTCTAAGTTTTTTTCCCTACCCGAACCAATGGAAGTTCCAACTCTACTCAATTCTCCCTCCCCCCCCACTTAACGACTCCATTGAGGATAGTTTGACATCCCTACTCCAACTATCTGTACACAGCACCCCACAGTCCCCCTACCTGGGCCCACAGGACAGTCCGCCTAGGAGTATCACCTCATCACAACAGCGTATAGATACCCATTCCATAATAGACCTAGCTACATCCTCATTAGACATCACCTATGCAGCAACCTCTTTTTTAGGCCTCCCCTCAGAAATAACCAGACCCCCCTTAACCCCTACAGTTACCAGCAACGACATTCTTCTACCATTCATCATGAGCCCCAAAGCACAGACCATCACGAATTTCTTTCCGAAGATCCAGAAAATTTCAATAAAAAGAAAACTAAACACAGATATAGAGGACGGAGAGGAGGCAAAAAATACACTAAGCCACTGCCCGAGACTGAACCCAAAGAAAAATCGGATAAAACAATAAAAATTTTCAACTTGTCGTCATATTCACTAAATATTCATGAAACAAACCTACTTAATAAAGGACTGTCCTTCTGCCCGACATCCTCATCCAATGACTTTGAACTATTCATGGATCTTAATCGATTCATTAGGAAACTGACTCTAATCAGACACTTTGCCCTACAGAAACCCACTACACCAATAGCCAGAACCATAGAGCCACATATACCGTATCCAAATACAAACGCCATCCCTGTGGATGTTCATTCAAAATCTGAATTTTACCCTATCCACCACCAAGGGCCCCTTATAGAATCCTTTTCAATTCTAGTTAGCAACGAATTTAGGTCATTAGAGAAGCCCTATCCGCACCGGGACAACCTGACCACACTCGAAAGAAAAGCCATCAAATCCCTTCAAAACAACGGGGACATCATTATTCGCCCTGCTGACAAGGGAGGGGGCATAGTAATCCAGGATAGAGACAAATATTTCGAGGAAAGTATGAGAATTTTGAATGACCACACCTTCTATTGTAAACTGACATCAAACCCCATTCCCACTCACATATGCCAATACACATCCCTGATAGAAAAAGCCGCTGAGGAAGGCCTACTCACGAAGAAAGAAAAACGTTTCCTACATGTACCTTTCCCCAACATACCTTTCATTTATCATCTTCCCAAAATCCACAAAACACTCATAGACCCCCCTGGACGCCCTATTATTTCGGGAATTGGCTCATTAACCAGCAACCTATCCCATTTTGTGGATCTGCACCTTCAGCCATTCGTACTCACCCTGCCATCTTACCTAAAGGACTCTACCCAACTTATTAAAGATTTATTTAACCTTAAAATTGACACAACCATTCCTCATATACATTTTCTAACAGCCGATGTGGCTGCCCTCTACAGCAATATCCCACATAAGAAAGGTATACAGGTAATTAACTCATATCTATCATCCAACACCTCAATTCCCGATAACCAAGTTTCATTTTTAATCAACTGTATTGATTTTATCCTTCAGCATAATACATTTAATTTTAATCACAGTTTTTACAACCAAATCAAAGGCTGTGCGATGGGCACCAGATTCGCACCGGCCTATGCAAACCTATATATGGGGGCATTTGAAAAGGAACATATTTATGGAGAACATCCATTCAAAAATAACATTTTACTATACAGGCGCTACATCGACGACCTGTTTCTTGTATGGACAGGATCCGAAAATGAAGCTGCCAGCTTTATCGAAAAGTTAAATAACAATAACTATGACCTTTCCTTCACGCACCATTTTTCCAAAACCTCCATTGACTTCTTAGATTTGACTATCAGTTATGACACCGAAACAAAACATTTTGTCACAAAAACTCATTTTAAATCCGTCGACGTCAATAGCTATATCGATTTTAAAAGTGCACACTACCGCCCATGGTTAACTAACGTACCCTTCGGACAATTCAGAAGAGTCCGCAAAAACTGTAGCACGAATGGAAACTTCAAATTAGAGTGCAACATCCTGGAGAGAAGGTTTAGGGAAAAGAACTTCCCCTTAAACCTAATTAGAGATGCGCGGCACAAAGCATCGGCACTGACCCAAGATCTCTGCTTAAACCCAGTACAAAAAAAGCCAGAACCAAACAAATACAAAACCAATTTTATCACTACCTTTAATCAAGGAAACAAAACAGTCAGGGCAATATTACGTAAACATTGGCACCTTATTAAAAATGACCCCTACCTTAAAGATGTGATACCAGCCCAGCCAAGCATCACGTTCAAACGATCCTTGACCCTGAAAAACATCTTGGCCCCCAGTAGAGTCCGTAAACCTAAAACAACGCAAACAACCTTCTTGGCCAAACCAAACGGCTCTTACAAGTGCGGTCACCCCCGCTGTCTGTGCTGTAACAGAATTACCAATAAAAAATACACATATACATCGGCAGTTACAAAAGAATCCTTCCCAATCAAATCACCACTCAGCTGTAGCAGTTCTTATGTAATCTACCTAATGGAATGTACATGCCAGCTCCAGTACATAGGTAGAACTACACAATGTCTGAGATCCAGGGTAAACCAACACAGGTTTAATGTGAATACAGGCTTCCAGAAACACAGTGTGTCCCGCCACTTTACCCACGTACACAAGTGTCAATTCAACCAACTCACAATCACACCTATCGAAGAAATTCACCCAGATGTTCCCAACAGATTCAATAAACTTAAGCAGAGGGAAAACTATTGGATTTTCAAACTACAAACACTACACCCAGGGGGTTTGAACGATATTTCCGAATCGACATTGGACTAATACACACTCCACTCCCGAGCAAACCCCTCAAGTTTCCAAACAAACGCTAATCAACATTGGACCACTATATATCATCGTTTTGAACAATCCACATAAGCAAATTTATCATTTGACGGTGTGTACACAATACGATTTTTTTTGGTACACTGACACCCGAGACCACCATGGAGGGGGGGGAAACTCAGTCTTCTCTTCACAGGGTCCTCCAGCAGCCAATACATTCTAAACTGAATCAAATGCATTGCAGCTAAACTACTCCATTCGAAATTAATGCATACAATTAGTGGTCAACACTCACCCGCGGTGGCGTTGGTCCCTCGGCTTTTGTTCTTTGGCTACGGTCCATCTGGGCTCTCCCAGCGTCGGAGGCGAGTGCCGTTGCCTTCCTTGCGATCTAGCAACACAAGTACAAAAAACCATTAGGATCCTAAAAGATTGTGCCTCAAAAATTGCGCAATTCTCAACATCCCCCAACCACACTTCTTCCCTCAATAATACATTCCTTTCACAAAGGAATGTTGCTACCAGTCCCACACCGAATCCAAATACCCTTCCCCTTTGGCCAATACACTACAACATTTGGTGTATAATCTCATATCTTCCTACCTTCAGTGTGCCCCGCTCGCCCCGCGGGTCCCGTGGCTCCGATCCCCTTTGGTTGCCCTGACAAAGGATCAGCGTCATAGCACCCTCCACTGTCCCCCACTAACACAACTGTTCACCCAGTGTATCCAAAACTGTGTTCAAATCATCATTTACATTACCAAATAGCGCTAGCCCGTTTCCAAACCAGGAATCCGCTTCTTACAAAACTTCTCACCAGAAGTATAGATCGTAACCCAGTATATGTCCCTTTTTATTTAATTATTTTTAACTTTCAATATTTCCCCTACTGTACTTCCTCTCCCCTTGCTGCCCACAAGAATGCATTTTATGTGCTTGCATTCTTAGTGTATTTTGCGGCTCCAAACCCCTTTGGTTGCCCTGACAACGGATTAGCGTCCTAGCTCGTCTCAGTGTAACTCAGCAACACAAGCGCTTGCCCAGTACATTCAAGTTTGTGCTAAAACAATCATTTTTATTACCAATTAGCGCCAACTACCTATTAATCTCTTAGTACTCGATCCTCCTTTAAGATAATTATATACAAGAGTTTTGGACCGTAAACTTGGATATTTTTATTTTTATTTTCACTATTTTTTATTTTGTATTTTCTATGTATTGTACTCATTTTCTCCCTGCTGTCTGCATAAATGTTTTTTAACTAAGGAATGTTTTTACCTTTGTAATACCGCAAATGTGTTTTTATGACCACGCACGAGGAGTGAAAGAGAGAAAAAAAGCCGGGTGTGACGTCACGATCGCACCTTGACCCCGTCAGATTTGGCGGTTTTTTCACTCAAACCCATTTGAACTCACATGTTATATAAATGCTGTCAACGTATTATTCACATGGCCTGAGGAAGACGCTTGTTCAGCGTTGAAACGCGTAGCCACTGATTGGAATAAAACTTCTTGAACATTATACCCTGGACCTGGTTTCTTATCATTTCCACCACACAGCAGCGCCCTCGCAAAGATCCAATTTTTTCCTTCATTCCCTAGAATTTTTTTTAATTTTTTTTTTGTTAAACAATTAGACAAACATAGACAAACATAGCTTACCTGCTCCTGCCGCCGCCGCTCCCTCTGCTCCTAGTCCTTGCTTCTGAACACATGTCCGGAAGCTGCGACCTGAAGTAGGCCGCGGCTTCCGGTCCACATGAAAATGGCGCGGGATGTCGCTCGGCTGAAGACCTTCCTTTTGGACTGTGTGGGAGCAGCGCATGCGCCGTTCCCACACAGACGGCGTACACCATAGTGAATGGAATGCCTCCCGTTTGCATTCTCCAAGGGTGATGTATGTGCCGTATTCCATCTCTGTATGTGTCGTTAAAAAATGGCAGCCCCCATAGTGAAGTAAAAGTTAGAAGAAAAAAGTAAAACACAAATAAAATAAAATTTATTTTAATAACACACTAAAAGCAAATTTATATAAAAAATATTTTTTTCGCGACACCTGTCCTTTAACAGCGCTGTTTACAGTGTCATGGGAAATTCTGCGATGGTTATCAATATCTGTTTCATACTGATAATACAATTCTGCTCTCGATGACATTGTAAGGATGTAACTTCTGTCACATATGAATGTAAGTCCCTGTGGAACCAAAACAGTGGATCCCCCCCAGAAGTGACCCCATTTTGGACACAACACCCTCAAGGTATTCACCTATGGGTGTAGTGAGCATGTTAACCCCACAGGTGTTTTGCAGAAATTCGTGTGCACACGATGTTGCAGAGTGAAAATGGGAATTTTTCCTTAGATACGCCAATATGTGGTGCCCAGCTTGTGCCACCATAACAAGACAGCTCAATTATTATGCGGTGTTTCCAGGTTTTAGAAACACCCTACGTGTGGCCCTAATCTTTTGCCTGGACATTCGAGGCCTAATTTGGCGACATATAAAGTATTGGTTCACAATTGCAGAGGCTTTGATGTGAAATAAAAGAAACCCCTGAGAAGTGACTCCATTTTGCAAACTGCACCCCTCAAGGCATTTATTAAGGGGTGTAGTGAGCATTTTCACCCCACGTGTCTTTTCCATAAATGATTGCGCTGCCGAAGGTACAAATTAAGATTTTTCCCTAGATATGCCAATTCATTGTCAAATATGTCGTGCCCAGCTTATGCCACTGGGGACACACACCTCAAAAATTGTTAAAAGAGTTCTCCCAGGTATGGCGATGCCAAATATGTGGACGTAAACCGCTGTTTGGGCACACTGTAGGGCTCAGATGGGTGGGAGCCATTTGGCTTTTGGAGCGTGGAATTTGCTTGGTAATAGTTTTGTTTGGAGTATCACTGTTTCCGTTTATAATGTGGGGCATATGTGAGCTGGGCAGAGTACATCAGGGGCATAGTTAGGCGGTATAATAAGGTAAAAAAAATAAAATGATCCATAGATGTGTATTACGCTGTGACACAATCCTTTCTGCACAGGCCAGTGTCGCACTGATAAATGTCCTTCCTTATCCCCCTTTTAGTCCACATTCCGCACCTTTGCAGTTTGGGGAATTTTGCTGGGAAAGTGTTGTCCTGGTAGAATACGGGCACCCTCGCTTCCAGCAGATATGTTTGGGCCCTCCCCTTCCTGGTTCCCTAATTTTAGTGCCTTGATACATCGCCTTTTGAAACAGAAGAAATGTTCCCCTCAGGCCAGCACAACTGGATATTTTTCTTTCCTGACTTATTGGAGCCTTAACTTATTTTATTTTTTCATAGACGTAGTGGTATGAAGGCTCTTTTTTTACGGGACGAGCTGTAGATTTTATTGGTACCGTATTGGGGTACATGCAACTTTTTGATCACTTATCATCCTTTTTTTGGGAGGCAAGGTGACAAAAAAAACAGCAATTCTGCCATAGTTTTTTTTTTAATATACAGCGTTCACCATGCGTTATAACTACATGCTAGCTTTATTCTGCGGGTCAGTCCGATTCCAGCGATACCTAATTTATAGAACTTTTTTATAACTTTTTGCACTATAAAATTACTTTTGGAAAGAGAATGTATTTTTTCTGTCGCCATGTTGTGAGAGCCATAACTTTTACATTTTTTTAGTCGATGGAGCTGTGTGAGGGTTTGTTTTTTGCGAGACGAGGTACAGATTTTATAGGTACCATTTTTGGATACATGCGACTTTTTGATCACTTTTTATTTCAATTTTTGGAAGACCGTGACCAAAAAAAGTCATCATGGCTTTTGAGGGTTTTTTTTACGGCGTTCACTGCGCTGGATAAATAACATAATATTTTTATAGTTCAGTTCGTTACGGTCGCAGCGATTTCAAATATGTATGGCTTTATTATTTTTTTCAATAATAAATGACTTGACAAGTGAAAAAGGGCGATTGTGTTTTATTTTATTACTTGAAACTTTTTTTATTGTATGTTTTACAACTTTTATTTTTACTTACACTTTTTTTTTAGTCCCAGTAGGGGACTTGAATGTCCAACTGTTTGTTTGATGTTCTAATACATTGCACTACCTATGTAGTGCAATGTATTGTAACTGTCAGTTGTTCACTGACAGCAAGCCGATCAGGCCGGGAGGTAAGTATTAGCCCTCCGATCGCCTTTGCAGCCACCGGCAACCCAGCGATCACGTTGCTGGAGTGCCGGTGGCTATAAACTCCTCACATGCTGCGATCTCTATTGAACACAGCATGTGAGGGGTTAATCGGCCGGGTCGGATGCTAGCTCCGGTCCTGGCCGATACGTCAGGGTGCCAGCTGTAACATACAGCTGTCACCCGGCGGTGATGTCGCTGGCTCAGCTCCTGAGCCAGCTTCATCTCCATCACGTACAGTTACGTGAAAAGGCGGTAAGACACCAGTTTTAATCACGTAACTGTACGTGATTGGGCGGGAAGGGGTTAACCCCCCCAAAAAAAACACCTTTTTTCGCTTATAAAGTCCTTTATTAGAAAAAAATAAAAATATGCATAATTGGTATCGCCGCGTCCGTAACGGCCTGAACTATAAAAGAATAATGTAATTTATCCCGCACGGTGACAGCCATAAAAAAATTTAAAAAACAAATACCAGAATCGCTATTTTTTGTCACTTCAGCTCCCAAAAAAATTGCATAAATAGGATCAAGTTCCATGTACTCAAAAATGGTACCAATAAAAACTAAAATTTGTTCTGCAAAAAACAAGCCCTCACACAGCTTTCTTGATGGAAAAATAAAAAAGTTGTGGCTCTTAGAATATGGCGACACAAAAACAAAATAATTTTTTTAAAACTAATTTCATCGTGCAAACACCGTAAAATATAAAAAAAACTATTTACATATGGTATCGCCCGTTATCGCATCGACCCACAGAATAAATGAAATATGTCATTTAAAGCGCACGGTGAACGTTGTAAAAAAATAATAGAAAAACAATAGAAGTTTTCACGGCGTAATTCCACTAAATTCAGCAAAAAACCTATGGGATCAAAATGCTCACTATGCCCCTGTATACATTCTTTTACGGGTGTAGTTTCCCAAATAGGGTAACTTCTGGGGATGTACACTGATTTGGCTAGGCTGGGGTTTTGCGACATGACACCCGAAAACCAATCGAGCAAATTTGAGCTCCAAAAGCCAAATAGCACTTCTTCCCTTCTGAGCCCCGCCGTGTGTCCAAACAGCCGTTTATTACCACATGTGAGGCATTGCTGTAATCAGGAAAAATTGCTTTACAAATCTTGGGGTGTTTTTTCTTCTTTATTCCTTAGAAATTACCAATTTTTACAAGTTTTATTGGAAAAAATTTTGATTTTCATTTTTACGGACAAATTCCACTAAATTCAGCAAAAAAATCAGTGGGGTTAAAATGCTCTATACCCCTTGATAAATCCCTTGAGGGGTGTAGTTTGCCAAATGGTGTCTTTTTGGGAGTGTTTTAACCATTTTGGCCCCACGAGACCTCTTCAAACCTGACATGGTGCCTAAAATATATTCTAATAAAAAGGAGGCCCCAAAATCCTCTACGTGCTCCTCTGCTTCTGAGGCCGGTGTTTCGGTCCATCAGAACACTAGAGCCACGTGTGGGATATTTCTAAAAACTGCAGAATCTGGGCAATAAATATTGAGTTGTGTTTCTCTGGTAAAACCTTCTGTGTTACAGAAAAAAAATGGATTTATTTTCTGACAAAAAAAAAGAAAAAAGAAATTCGTAAATTTCCCCTCTACTTTGCTTTCATTCCTGTGAAACACCTAAATGGTTAAGAAACTTTCTAAATGCTGTTTTGAAAACTTTGAGGGGTGAGGTTTTTAAAATTGGGTGAAGTTGAAGATCCAGAGAGGACCGGGAAAATAGACACTAGAGCATTTTCAAAGCTTATCTCCTGTCACTCTAGCACATATTTAGACCGTATCCCTGTCTTTACAGTTGAGTAAGTAGGCGATAAGTGGACTTGATAGGGCACTCTCAGAAGGCGAACAGCTGGGACTGGGTGGGCCCTGTCAATAGCACACGCGGTCGAGTAAGCATCAGGAAATACTACTTTTAACCAGAATGCCACAAAACGTATCAGGGTAGCACTTTTCCATGCATTCCCCGAGATCTACGATTCTATTATTGCGCTGTAGTTGAATCTCCAAATAGTCAGCCTTCTGTTAAAGAAATTCAGCCCCTTTGGTAAGTGATGACAGGACAGAAGGTCTGGCCCACATGCTCCAGTAGTGTTTGCATGTCTTGCAGCCACATGTCTTCATCAATTTTTCAAGTCTCGAATGACTTGCATGCAGCAATAGAACGCACTTATTCGGAGGCCTGTTTGAATGTGGATTCAGCAACCACAGATGCCAAATTTAAGGTCTACAGACTGGAGTCTATGCTCTTGTCACAGGTGGAGGGGATAGGGTGCCATCCTGACTGTTTCAGGCAAATATTCTTTAGGCCATTCAAAACAGCATTACTCACTCTGTCCATGCTTCCCAATACTGTCTGGGGGGGGGGGGGAGGGGTGTCAGTAAATGTGTAAGCTGTCATATTTGTGCTGAGTTAGCCGCAAAGGAGGGGGACAGCCAAAGTTCAGTGGGGCAAATATTCAAGCAGCTCTGCTGTGTATATGAATTATGCAGATGAGCCGCACATTCTCTGCTCCTCTCGGATAGGTTTCTGGGGATGGTTGTGATGGTATTTATAGCCAAATGGTGCAGGCCAAGGGGAAAATGGCTTCCCTGATATTATACAAAGGGAAAGCAGGCATAGGCAGTTGTGTGAATGCAGCTGTACATAATGATGGAGAACGTTAGGTAATAGAAATGGTGGCTCCTACAGCTGTCAAGCCAATCAAAGCATGGGGGACTCATCAGCACTTACCCTTTGGTCTGTGGCTCCACGCTGGCAGTAGGCCTCAGCTCCATCCACTCGTTCATGAGAATTGGCCTATGTTGCCCATGAGCAGGAGAAGGTGCAGAATAGCTCTCGTGGCCGAGCAGCACCCACAGGTGTGTGAAACTGCCAAGATGTACCAGGAGAGGAAGGCAGAAAAAGCAGCAGTTCATTAGCGCAGGGTGAAGGAGCGGGAAAGCAAGCCATTAGGCAAGATGGCAGGGGCCCACTCTGCGTCAACAATTATAGGAGCCACAATGGGATGAAAATACAGTGTAAATTAGCCCTCTCAGCATCTCCAAAGCAGGCAGGTACGAGGGTTGCGAGCAGGATAAAGGATACTAGGAATAGCAGTTTCAGCAAAAGGAGCGCACAAAGCATTGTGACCGACCATGTTAAGCACTATCCACGCCCCCGTCACATGTTTTTCTTAATAAGAATTTCTTGGACATGGTATACAAGGGTTGAGGTTTATGTCTAAATAAAAAAGGCATAGATAAGTATTTATTTTACAGAAAATGTTTATTTGCCTAAATACACCCCTTTAAAGCAGAAGGAATGTCAGGACCACCCAAAAAAAAAAAAAAAATGCAATCAGATATTTACTGACATCACAGCTTTCTTGGCCACATCTATTTTTACATGAAAACAGGATTATTTAAAATACATGCTATAGAGCTTTTTCTAGAAGACCTTTAGCACTACTAAGCGATAATTTTAAAAAGACAACAGGAAAAAGAAACAAATGATACAAGTTTTATAAGATGTAATCAAGCTCATAACGAATGTAAGTGTTCTTTTCGTCATTGTAGATACGAGGATAATGTGCAATAAGAGCATCTTGCGATCCAATATATATTGAATTGTAAATTTTCCAATAAACATCTCTGACTTTTCTGGCAGGATGAAAAAGGCCCTGTAAACAAACATCAATATTAGTTCATAATATGAAAAATGTGTGTACCACTAAAGAAGCAAACAAGTGTTTATTGCATTGACACTCATGTTAAACTTCAAATGTATAGCAAAATGCTCCGTAGCAGATTTTGGCAGCGGATTTCGCATATTGCAATGCAAAGTAGGAAATCCACATTTAACACATGCAGATTTTTCCATAGATCAATAAGACATTTTTGGCAAAACAAATTCTGCTGAACGTTAACAGTCTAATGGCTAGGCAGCTGTTGGTCATGAGAAGGGGGATACACACATTCGGCATCGTCACGACCGTAATAAATTTATAGCGTCATTTATGATGTTTGCGCGGTTATAAAATAAAAACTGCTTTCTTCCACTTATTAATGTGAGGCACGAGGAATTATGAATTTTGAACCTCCATGTGCCTCACATTAATAATAATTAACCCCATCATGTACCTCACACATTAACCCAATGTTGTCCATTATGACTGAGGAACATGATGTGGTTAATTACTATTAATATGAGGCACATGGAGGTTCAAAATTCATAATACCACGTGCCCCACAACAAATAATGGAAGACCTTTTTATTTATTTTTATTATTGTTGGCAAAATTATCGTTTTGGTTTCGAGTATCGCAATACTACACAAAGTATTGGTATCAAAGTCCAAATTCTGGTATTGTAACAACCAACGCTGTAGTCTGATGTTGCAATCATTCACCCCCTTCTATCTGTCCCAGAGTTCTTACGAACATACGTTTGGTAGGTTAGCAATAGTAAGGGGACAGATGAATCAGAGATACAAAATTACATATAGGTGATGACTTGATATGTTTACAATTTTAGTAAGGAGTAGATTATTGCAGTATATAATACACTAAGGGTAGATCTGTTTGTGCATCACTCCACATGTAAGGAGGTCCTGTTCACATCACATTATTTTCATTCTGTTGGAAGTAAAGGTGGGAGGAGCTCCAACGTATCCCACTGTATAGGCGCTACAGATGCTCTGGCCAGGGACTCTGTAGTTAAAAGCTTCCGATGTCACTGTCCATATATGGACAGTGACGTCAAGGGCTTCTCCAGTCCCGGGGCCCCTGGGTCCCAGTCAGGACGTGATGTCTATTCACAATCCTGACATTTCGGTAACATTTGTGTGAGATTTACAGCACAGCAAGCGTAATCTTGTTTTAAATGACAGTTACAGCGTAATCTGTAAATCTCACACAAATGTTACCGAAGTGTCAGGATTCTGAATAGAAATCCCGCCCTGGCTGGTAGTGATGTCTATTCACTGTCAGGACACTTTAACGTTAATATGTGAGTGAATGCACATAGTGATCTAGCTAGATCACTATGTGCTGTGTAAATTAGTGGAGAAGTGTATGACGCTGATTGGTCACTTCTCTCCACAATGCCCACTTGGTCAAAAAGTAAAAAACACGCCCAGTTGTCCATTAAGTCATTAGCATAAAACTAATATAGGTCATAACTCCGTCAAAAATCATCGTTTTTCGAAATAAAAACCACTGTTCTCGACATTACAGCGCCGATCACATTATGTAGGAGATAGGGCACTTATAATCTGGTGACAGAGCCTCTTTAAGGGAATGAGTAGACGAAAATACTAAGAAAGAATCAGATTACTTCTAGAAGAAAAGTCTGCTTGTGGTAGGAGACCCAATTACTGCGTATATGAAGTTTTTCTTTTATTTGAACACTGCAGGAGGAAATCATGAAAAGCAGAGAACTTTATATTTTCCATTGTTGCCCTGTTCTAGACCTTAAAGAGGCTCTGTCACCAGATTATAAGTGCCCTATCTCCTACATAATGTGATCGGCGCTGGAATGTAGATAATAGCGGTGGTTTTTATTTTGAAAAACGATCATTTTTTAGCAAGTTATGAGCAATTTTAGATTTAGTTTCTTAATGCCCAACTGGGTGTGTTTTTACTTTTAACCAAGTGGGTGTTGTAAAGGAGTGTATGAGGCTGACCAATCAGTGACATACACTTCTCATTGTTCCAGCCCAGCATGATCCACAGCACAGTGAGATTGTGCAGTGAAAGAAGCTGGGCTGGAACAATGAGAAGTGTATGTCACTGATTGGTCAGCCTCATACACTTCTTTACAACACCCACTTGGTTAAAAGTAAACACACACCCAGTTGGGCATTAAGAAACTAAATCTAAAATTGCTTATAACGTGCTCAAAAATGATCGTTTTTCAAAATAAAAACCACCGCTGTTATCTACATTCCAGCGCCGATCACATTATGTAGGAGATAGGGCACTTATAATCTGGTGACAGAGCCTCTTTAACAATTGCAACATTTAAAGTTACCTGTAAGCAATACTGCAGCATTCGGCATGGTCCAATAGCAACTCTAAGACCTTCAAGTGCTCCCATAACAGCTTGGATTACATGAGGAGAGGTTTCAAAAACATTGGGCCAAACGTAATTTAACAAATGGTTCAAAGAATCTTCACAACCAAATCCGTATACACCTAGTGACATGTGCTGTACAACTGCACTTGCTGTTTGCCTATGCACGAGATCTCTGTAAAAAAAACACATTAATAATTACATTGTTAATGATTATTAACATGCAGACGTTATTCATTTTTACTTTATTTTCATTTCAACACAGTAAAATATTACGGTTCTTAGGAACACCACAAGGCATAAGAAAGATCTATGAACCACTGTAGTAGAATTTTTGTCTCCTTAAAGAGGCTCTGTCACCAGATTTTGCAACCCCTATCTGCTATTGCAGCAGATAGGCGCTGCAATGTAGATAAGAGTAACGTTTTTATTTTTAAAAAACTAGCATTTTTGGCCAAGTTATGACCATTTTTGTAGTTATGCAAATGAGGCTTGCAAAAGTCCAAGTGGGTGTGTTTAAAAGTAAAAGTCCAAGTGGGCGTGTATTATGTGCGTACATCGTGGCGTTTTTAATACTTACACTAGCTGGGCGCTCTGAAGAGAAGTATCATCCACTTCTCTTCAGAACGCCCAGCTTCTGGCAGTGCAGACACAGCCGTGTTCTCGAGAGATCACGCTGTGACGTCACTCACAGGTCCTGCATCGTGTCAGACGAGCGAGGACACCGGCACCAGAGGCTACAGTTGATTCTGCAGCAGCATCAGCGTTTGCAGGTAAGTAGCTACATCGACTTACCTGCTAACGCCGATGCTGCTGCAGAATCAACTGAAGCCTCTGGTGCCGGTGTCCTCGCTCGTCTGACAGGATGCAGGACCTGTGAGTGACGTCACAGCGTGATCTCTCGAGAACACGGCTGTGTCTGCACTGCCAGAAGCTGGGCGTTCTGAAGAGAAGTGGATGATACTTCTCATCAGAACGCCCAGCTAGTGAAAGTATTAAAAACGCCCCGATGTACGCACATAATACACGCCCACTTGGACTTTTACTTTTAAACACACCCACTTGGACTTTTGCAAGCCTCATTTGCATAACTACAAAAATGGCCATAACTTGGCCAAAAATGCTCGTTTTTTAAAAATAAAAACGTTACTGTAATCTACATTGCAGCGTCGATCTGCTGCAATAGCAGATAGGGGTTGCAAAATCTGGTGACAGAGCCTCTTTAAGGGCAGGGTCGAACTTTTCATGCTAAATAACCTGTTAAATTAATGCTTTACGTTATTATCGTTGTGTAGATATCCAATGTGTCGTGTTTTAATTTTTATGAAATAAAATATATTTTATACTGAATGATAATTTTGATAATAAATGATAACTGTCAAACTGAGTGACAGTGTGCACCGGGAGAGCCAGTCACCGGCAATGGACCCGTAAAAGCGGTCCAATGCTT
The DNA here is from genome assembly GCF_050947455.1 of Rhinoderma darwinii. Lineage (NCBI taxonomy): Eukaryota > Metazoa > Chordata > Amphibia > Anura > Rhinodermatidae > Rhinoderma > Rhinoderma darwinii. Next base: position 86,891,045 of record NC_134692.1, on the reverse strand, counting down.
GCGATCGATGGATCTGTACAGATCCACTGATCTTATTGTTTCTAAGTATAATGTGTATTAAAACCCGTTCCCGATACTTGTGTTATGTCTGGGAACGGTAACTATGACTCCCCCCCCCCCCCCATGTTCCATGTGACCAACAATGGACCAATAGCAGCGGTCCATTTCCGGCGATTAGTGGGTCTATTGATCCACCAATCACACTGCGTTTTCACCCAGGGGGGGGGGGGGGGGGGGGTGAAAAATAACAGACACAGGCTCTGATCTCTTAGTAGGTGAAGAGAAGTTGGAGAGTTCAGAGCCTGTATCGTGTTATGTACTCCACACAAAGTGAAATTTAGAATTAACCCCTCATTTTCAGCTTCCCTGTTCCCAGTGTGTGAACTCACCACCTCCGAGTGTATAAGGGAGATTTTTTTTTTCTTAATTTTTCATCATAATTCACAAAAAATAATAAATAGTTAGATTTAACTGTTAAGTAGTTGTCTAGCTAGTCTACGGCAATTCGGCGCATCAGTTGTCAGTGTCAATCCGTAGCATCTGTGCCAGTTAGTAAGCGTCAGTAAAGTAAGCGTCACTAAGTGTTCTAAATAAAAACCAACAAAAAAGTTTGTCAGTTTAAGGCCACATGGTGCGTCGGTGACGCAATTTTGTTGAGTTTGAATAGCACATGTGGTCAACTGCATGCGTTTTTTGTCTCTGTAATGCTGCAGTTCTGCTTTTTTGATGAATTGTGTAAAAAAAAAAAAAAATAATTACATTTGTAAAAATCTCACCTTTACTTTGCTAGAATTCCTGTGAAAAGCCTAAAGGGTTAAAACAAATTTCTGAATGCTGTTTTGAATACTTTGAGGGGTGAAGTTTATTATGGGGACTTTCTAATATAGAAGTCCCTCAAAGCCACTTCAGAACTGAACTGGTTCCTGAAAAATTAGCCTTTTGAAATTTTCTTGAAAATGTGAGAAATTGCTGCTAAAGTTATAAGCCTTTTAACATCATAGAAAAATAAAATGACGTTCAAAAAACTACGCAAACATATGTAAGTAGACATTTGGGAAATGTAAACTAGTAACTATTTTGTGTGGTATTACTATCTGTTTTAAAAGCAGATACATTTAAACGTAATTTTTGCAAATTTTCTCTAAATTTGTGTTTTTCATAAATATTGAATTTAAAAATCGACCAAATGTTTTCACTAACAAAGTACAAAACGTCACACGAAAACAACCTTAGGCTATGTTCACACGGAGTATTTTGGGGGAGGAATATCTGCCTCAAAATTCCGTTTGGAACTTTGAGGCAGATATTCCTCTCCCTGCACGCCGATTTTCGCGGCAATTATCGCGCCGTTTTTCGCCCGCGGCCATTGAGCGGCGCGGGCATAAAACAGCGAGATATACGCTTTCTCCTGCCTCCCATTGAAGTCAATGGGAGGTCAGAGGCGGAAGCGACCAAAGATAGGGCATGTCGCTTCTTTTTCCCGCGAGGCAGTTTTACTGCTCGCGGGAAAAAGACGCCGACGCCTCCCATTGAAATCAATGGGAGGCGTTCTCGGGCCGTTTCTGCCGAGTTTTGCGACGCGGTTTCCGCGTCAAAAAACTCGGCAAAATACCCCGTGTGAACATAGCCTCAATCCAAAAATCACTTGGATAGGTAAAGGGGTTAAATTTAAAGCACGAGTGCTCACTGAAGTGCTCATGAGCCTCTACTACAGAAACGCCAAAAGTCGTCGCTGTAGACTGGAGACCTGCAGCAAAAGACTGTGGGTGGTTCTGCAGGTGTTAAAAGGGATTATCCAGTTTACATTTTTAAACGCCTAATAGGGGATTCGGAGTTAATCCGCTATGACATTGCAGGGGAATTAAACATGTGCCACTGGGCTTCTAGGAATCCCAGCAGCAGGACCACCTGTGATCAGATTATCTTCAGTTGAACCAAAGCAAACAACCCATTAAAAGGGACGTGTCATGTTTTTTTTTTTGTTTTTTTTATATTCTGTTGCTTTTAATATAATGTAAACAAAAATGTTATTTATTTGTGTTGTCACTTTCTAATGTATTCATACTTTTACTTCTCTATGGGGCTGCCATTTTTTTTTCATCTCTGTGTCGATTAACGTCACATACAGAGATGGAATACGGCAGCACAATGCATAGGACTCAATGAACGGTAGCCGTTCATTGCTTCTGCTATCTGGCTCTGTACTGCGCAGACGGGAGATAGCAGGTGCCATTATGAAGACCAACTGCACTGCAGGTTACGGTGTGTGTCTCGGTCTGTCCCTCTCACAGACCCCCGCTGTCGTGAACCCTTGTCAGATGTAGTAGAGCGGTGTGTGTGTGTGCAGCAGAGCGTGTGTGTGTGTGTGTGTGTGCAGCAGAGCGTGTGTGTGTGTGTGTGTGCAGCAGAGCGTGTGTGTGTGTGTGTGTGTGTGTGCAGCAGAGCGTGTGTGTGCAGCAGAGCGTGTGTGTGTGTGTGTGTGTGTGTGTGCAGCAGAGCGTGTGTGTGTGTGTGTGTGTGTGTGCGTGTGTGTGCAGCAGAGCGTGTGTGTGTGCGTGTGTGTGCAGCAGAGCGTGTGTGTGTGTGTGTGTGTGTGTGCGTGCGCGCAGAGGAGCGGAGAGTGTGAGTGTGTGTGTGTGTGTGTGTGTGTGCGTGCGTGCGTGCGTGCAGCAGAGCGTGTGTGGGTGTGCGTGAAGTAGAGCGCTCTGCTGCCCACACACACTCACACACACTCTCCACTCTGCTGCGCACGCGCGCGCGCAGCTACACACGCGCGCGCAGCTACACACGCGCGCGCAGCTACACACGCGCGCGCAGCTACACACGCGCGCGCAGCTACACACGCGCGCGCAGCTACACACGCGCGCGCAGCTACACACGCGCGCGCAGCTACACACGCGCGCGCAGCTACACACGCGCGCGCAGCTACACACGCGCGCAGCTTCACACGCGCGCAGCTACACACGCGCGCAGCTACACACGCACCGCTACATACATACACCGCTCTGCTGCACGCGCACTCTGCACCGCTACATACATACACCGCTCTGCTGCACGCGCACACTCTGCGGAACGCGCACGCTCCGCTGCAAGCGTGTGTGTAGCAGTGCTGACTGTGTGTGTGTGTGTGTGTGTGTGTGTGTGTAGCAGTGCTGACTGTGTGTGTGTGTGTGTAGCAGTGCTGACTGTGTGTGTGTGTGTGTGTAGCAGTGCTATGTGTGTGTGTGTAGCAGTGCTGCGTGTAGCAGAGCGGCGTGTAGCAGAGCGGCGTATGCACGCGCGCCGCTTAGAATTCATAGCCGCTTATTAGCTGTTTTGAAGAATCAGCGCCACACACACACACACACACACACACACACACACACACACACACACACACACACACAAGTGTAATCAAGCATTTTTTTTTAATGCAGCTTTTGGCACTTAAAATGCGCAAAAAAACAACAAGTGTCAAATACACGCCGTTTGGACCGGTCAACTGAAAAGTCATTCACTTCACTTTCATCATTTTAAGGGTATGTTCACACGCAGTGTTCTCAGCCATTCTTCGTGCCGTAAACTTCCTGAAAAATGGCTGAAAAATCGGCAACAGAACGCCCACAAACATCTGCCCATTGGTTTAAATGGGAAAATAAGGCGTTCTGTTCCGATGGGGCGTTTCTTACATGGCCGTTTTCCGAAAACGGCACGTAAAAAAAGAGGCCCGCCAAGAAGAAGTGTATATCACTTCTTGGGACGTTTTTGGAGCAGTTTTTCATTGACTCTATAGAAAAACAGCTCCAAAAATGGCCGTAAAAAAACGCCACCAAAAACGCAAGTTTGATTAAAAAATGGCTGAAAATCAGGAGCTGTTTTCTCCTTGTTTAGTAAGCGTGTGAACATACCCTTAGCCTTTTGGTGTGTCCTATAGCTTCTGCCAGCTGCAGAATCACACCCAAAATGACAGCCGGACACTGCTTAGCTATTTGAAGACACCTTTTCCTGGCTTTTAGGGGGGGGGGGGGTGAGATTCCCTCCCACATTTATGGCAGCTGTGAGTCAGGTTGCTTTGCCTCATTCACCTTGCTGTAATTCTGGGAAGTGCTCCTCTGGTGGCCAACATAGGAAAACATGTCAAATTATTATTTCGTCTTTAATACTCTCCACCATGTGGAAGATAAAATAAAAACACAGCAAAAAACGTAAAAAATATAATAGAAATAAGTAACTTACTAAAAAAAAAAAAAAAAAAAAAAGGTGGTTTCATTCGCGACACATTCCCTTTAAATATCCGGCTAAATTACTACGTTAATTAGATAAAACCCTGCTATAACCTTGCAAGTTTTAATTGAGAATGCGTACTTTAGGAGTAGAAATACTTTACCTGTCCATCAAGGCATCTTCAAGAAGGGGTGTTACAGCATAGATATAATCCTTTCCCATTTCTCCAATGTACTCAAAAAGGAAGGACAAAGACTTTAAAACACCATTTTGGACATTTAATTCTGGCACTCTGTATTCATTCATCAGTGCAGGGAGAACCGTAAAAGGCGAGCATGTTTCAGCCACAATAGCAATAGCCACTGTGGTACATACTCTGTTTTGCCTTTCTTGTACTTTCAAGTTATTTAAAAGTGTTGCTAGAACATCATGTGGCCTAGGAAAAAAAATAAAACACATTCAGATAGGTTGCGTACATAGGAGTTGTTAGTACAGATAGAGTCTGTGTTATAATTGGACTGTGTGTTATAATTGGATGATTGAAATAAAAAAAAAAAAAAGACTCCTAGCCACCCAGTAAGTCCTACTATTGATTTTTTTGAAATTAATCTCAGAATTGCGTCCAGGGTGTTGAATGTTTCTTGACCATGGTGAAGGAGTCCACACCAGACAGCCTGTTCTTAATAGAAATCGGTCATGTATTTTCCTATTAAATGAGAGCATCTGTTCTGAATAGTCCAACGGACTGGGTATATGCAAATACCATGGCTAAATCGGCAGAGACCACATGACAAAATCTGCAGCACCTTAGAAAGAAGTCTCGAATGAAACAATGTGGTCCCTTACTTGGCCATAAGTTGATGGGCCTGCACTTCAAACTGTATGTAGATTTACATATGGATGTCCCCATATTTTGCTGGATTACTACTAGAGGTAGTCTTTTACTCTGTTCCATATATCCTCCCTGAAAACCTTTCCTGTGACAAGTTTAATGTATCTGTACTTTTGATTCAAAGCATAACTGACCACATTAGACAAAAGACAGAAGGAATACAAATGCAAGTTACCCAATAGCTTTAGCAATGTAGCCAAAAGTGTTCACAGTGGCTCTTCTGATGGCTTTCTTATGAGCCTTTAGCAACTCCAACAATTCAAAACAAATCCTCATCCATTCTCTTGCAGACACATATTCGGCTCCCCTAAGCAATACAAAAAAAGACCAAACATAAAAAAATATACAGTGAAACCTCTCCAAAATTACACCTTATCCAGAACAGCTTTCCTGTGACAAATTTTTAATTAAGAATTAAAATTATGCAATTATTTACAATGTCAAGCACAGACACACTATTTGTATAAAGATTTTTTTTGCAGAAACAATAGTGTAGTCGACTACGCTATTGTTTCCGCCCCAAAAAATGGAAACCAACTGCAACATAAGCAATACCATTGAAATCGATGGTAATGCAAACAGAAGCTATATGATTTGCGTTCATCGGTTCCTATGACAAAGGTCGAACTGAACCGATGAACGGAAGCCCAACGCGCATGTGAACAGGCCCTAACACTGACAATAGGAGGACTTTTAACCGTATCCAACAATACTACGCAAATAAAAGAAATAATCTCATTCATATGCAACCTGAATATAGTCTAAATATCTTCATAACCCTATATTTTATAGCATGACAACATTTTTTCATTTAGCCAATAGAAGTAAAAACTAAACAAAAAAATAAGGATTAATATGTACTGAAATGCAAAGCAGCAATTTCTGCAGTAAGCAAAGGGGTTGAATTTAAACATACCTGTCAGCAATGCGACCAACCAAATCAATACAATTCTCCTGTACTTTTTCATGCCTGTTTTTCAGAATGGGTGTAAGTCTTGGCAGTAAATCTTTTATAGGAGGAGTCATTTTGTGCATCCCTATTTGAGAAATAACCAAGCGTTTAGAAGAAAACTACTAACAAACATTTGTATACAAATGTTAAACTTATAATTACCTATGACATTAACAATTGCCTTTAGTGCTCCTAAAATGCTTCCAAGCACTTCAGGATACTCTTCTCCAAGATACTCATACAAAACGACACCTAAATGGCCCATTAATTTTTCCTAAATTGAGGAAAAGAAAAAAAGGATAAAAAGGTCAAAGTGCCGGGTCATTGTTTTGCAAAGTAAGGGAGTTTTTACATATGACAACCTACCTCCTGACACGTTTTCATGACTACTGCAGTACGAGAGATTAAATCTGCGGCCTGTTGTCTCACTTTAGCAGATTTGTTGTTTAAACGCCACAAGACTGTACCACATATCTGGGGTAGATATGGTTTTACTCTTTTTCCTAGAGCATTAACAACTGTACCAAAACCATTCAACATCACAGAGTCCTGGGGTAGATAAAAATATATATCACATTTTAACATGTACATATACAATTCCGTTTTAAATAGAAAAGGGCACATGTTACTTAAACATCAAGTGTTTGTAATCCATTATACAGATTATACTTAGAAATCTGCATAAAATGGCAAGTAACTATGTAAATATATATTATTGTGTTGTAATTATCCAGATTAACAGGTTCCCGACTGCTGGCCGTATTTATACGGCCAGCGGTCAGGGTCTCTGAAGTCCGCCGTATAGACTATTTACGGCGGCACTTCAGAGACTGTGCACGCGCGATCGCGTGCACACAGCTCTATGCCCTGGCTGTTGCTAACAGCCATGGGCACTGGGTAGAATGTCAGGGGCCAATCTTTTGGCCCCTGAACATGTGATCGCTGTGACAACCAATCACAGAGTCAGAGACCGCATCAGAGATGGCGTCCGAGATGGAACCTGTTTTAGGTAGTGACGATGACAGCGTCACTTCAGGTTCATCTTCAGGGGACGTTGTCCCTGATGCAGTTGCAACTGCAGAACATGAAAGCGCAGGGCCAAGTAGCGCTGTAGCACGGGACAGCCTGGTCCCTTCAGTCCAGGCTCTTGAATGGGCACCTGCCCCATCTTTTGGGCCTAGAATACACGGATTTACTGCCACTCCTGGCATAACCGTGGACAATACAAATTTTATCCAAATGGATTACTTCCATTTATTTATAACGGACGACATCCTAAATCAGATTGTCCACGAAACAAATTTATATGCCACGCAATATATAATATATAAGGCAGAAACCTTCATCCACCCATGCCAGAGATTGGACGCCCACCAATTTGCAGGAATTAAAAAAAAATTTGGGGCTCACCCTAAATATGGGTATTGTCAAAAAGCCCTCCATTAAGTCTTACTGGTCAACAAGACCCGCCCAAGCCACCCCAGTATATTCTGCAGTAATGCCCAGGTCTCGTTATGAGACAATAATGAGGTTCCTCCACTTCAATGACAACGCACAGGCCCCCCCCCAAGTACCGATGCAAACCGGGATCAGTTGTTCAAAATAAGACCACTGATAAATTCCCTGAATAATTTATTTCTGCAACTCTACACCCCTGAGCAGAATGTAAGCGTGGACGAATCCCTCCTCAACTTTCATGGCAGACTTAGCTTTCGCCAATATCTACCTTCCAAAAGGGCAAGATATGGCGTTAAGCTTTATAAATTGTGCGAAAGCGGGTCAGGATATACCACCGCCTTCAGGATTTATGAAGGGCGGGACCGCACAATAAATGTTCCTGGATGCCCCCCTGATCTTTCCACCAGCAGTAAGATCGTGTGGGAGATAATGCAGCCTCTGCTTCACAAGGGGTACCACCTGTACTGTGATCATTTTTATTCCAGTGTGCCCCTGTTTAGGCATTGGCATGCTGCAAGGACTGGGGCATGTGGTACCATGCGCAAAAACCGAATTGGTTTTCCACAGCAATTAGTGGGGAAGCGCATGGTAAAGGGGGACTCCTGTGCTTATGCATCTGAAGAATTGCTGGCGGTCAAGATCAGGGATCGCAAAGATGTGTATGTGCTAAGCACAATTCATACCGCAGGAACAGAGGCAGTGAGGGAAAGGGGGGCAACATCGGACAAGCACAAACCAGGGAGCGTGTCCGAATATAACAAGTACATGGGGGGGTGGATTTAAGCGACCAGGTTTTACAGTCCTATTTAGTAAAACGCAAAACTAAAACCTGGTACAAAAAAGTGGCCATTTATTTGTTACAGGTGGCCATCCACAATTCATTTGTGCTCTACAAAAAAAATTATTGAAGGCCTCATTTTTGATGTTCAGGACACCCGAGAATGCCCCCAGTCTGAGGATGTCACACGACTGACTGAAAGACACTTCATCAGTCGGATTCCCCCAACACCAACCAGAAGCAACCCCCAGAAAAAGTGACGCGTCTGCAGAAAAGACAGGCACCGCAAAGATTCCCGATATTTCTGTCCCTCATAACCAGACCTGTGCATTGAGCCATGTTTTAAAATAAAACCACACTGTTCTGAATTATTAGATTTTAGTTAATTCGTTGAAAATATATTTGCCCTACATTACGTTTTTATTTTTCCCCTGATTTTACTCCAAGGGTGAGGGAGGGAATGGGTGGGGGGTGGATGTCATGTTTGATGTTTTCCAAAGTTCATCTGCTGGAGAGTTCCATTTGCATAAACCTGCAATTTCTTATTTTAGAAAACCCCAAAAAATAAATTCCCATTATACCCCTAGATGAATATTTTGGGATTTCTGCTTCAAGAGCAGATATTTTGGAAGTGTTATAGAAACTCTGTTGAGTTTTGTAAAATCAGCTTTGAAAAAAAGCGATTTGTGAAATAAGCTTCTTCTATCGTCCGCCCTCCTACATCTCTATGTGATAATAAGGCCCACATATTTGGTATCCCCATGCACGGGAGAAGTGGAAGAATGTGAAAGGAGATTAACTTTGGCCGTTGTCTATGCAGTGTGTGAAAAATGCTGGTATAAACGGACGCATTTGCTAAAAAAGCGCTGATTTTATTTTGTTCCATCTTATTCAAGAAACTTTCAGAAGAAAACTGGACTTGCTAAAAATATGATAAACCCCTTGAAGGAAACCTTGTGGGGTCCACTTGTGTGAATGAAGTCATTTATGGGGTCTTTCTAATGTTTCAGCAGCATTACGCCCCCAGAAAACAGTATGCGGCTATAAAATCAAATGCAGAATTCCTGGACCGAAAAGGCCAAAAAGCCTCCTTTTATGCCAAGCCCTGGCACATGCCCGCACAGTGAATAAGGCACACATATTTGGTATCCCCATGCACGGGAGAAGTGGAAGAATGTGAAAGGAGATTCATTTTGTCCGTGGTCCATACCGTGTGTGAAAAATGCTAGCATAAACTGACGCAATTGCTAAATTCTTGAATTTTTTTCCAATTTTGCCCACTTTAGAGAAAAAAATCAAAATGATATATACTGACAAATGCCACTAAAACAAAGCCCTATCTGTCCTTTAAAAAGAGTGTAAAATTCAAAAGATGAACTTTATTCACCTGCAGAGTTATAGTCATCTAAAGCGCATAGCAAAATTGTGAAATTTGCTCTGGTCATTTAGCTGTAAAACAGCCTAGTCCTTAAAGAGGCTCTGTCACCAGATTTTGCAACCCCTATCTGCTATTGCAGCAGATAGGCGCTGCAATGTAGATTACAGTAACGTTTTTATTTTTTTAAAACGAGCATTTTTGGCCAAGTTATGACCATTTTTGTAATTATGCAAATGAGGCTTGCAAAAGTCCAAGTGGGTGTGTTTAAAAGTAAAAGTCCAAGTAGGCGTGTATTATGTGCGTACATCGGGGCGTTTTTAATACTTTCACTAGCTGGGCGCTCTGAAGAGAAGTAACATCCTCTTCTCTTCAGAACGCCCAGCTTCTGACAGTGCAGATCTCGACGTCACTCACAGGTCCTGCATCGTGACGGCCACATCGGCACCAGAGGCTACAGTTGATTCTGCAGCAGCATCAGCGTTTGCAGGTAAGATCGACTTACCTGCAAACGCTGATGCTGCTGCAGAATCAACTGTAGCCTCTGGTGCCGTCACGATGCAGGACCTGTGAGTGACGTCACAGATCTGCACTGTCAGAAGCTGGGCGTTCTGAAGAGAAGAGGATGTTACTTCTCTTCAGAGCGCCCAGCTAGTAAAAGTATTAAAAACGCCCCGATGTACGCACATAATACACGCCCACTTGGACTTTTACTTTTAAACACACCCACTTGGATTTTTGCAAGCCTCATTTGCATAACTACAAAAATGGTCATAACTTGGCCAAAAATGCTCGTTTTTTAAAAATGAAAACGTTACTGTAATCTACATTGCAGCGCCTATCTGCTGCAATAGCAGATAGGGGTTGCAAAATCTGGTGACAGAGCCTCTTTAACCGGTTAAAGGTCCCCTTAACGTCTACCCGCACGAGGAAGTAACTGTATGTCGTTGCGGGAGGTTACTTCCCGCACGAGGACGTACAGTTACTGAATCGTTCCCGGTGTACACAGCCGGTGGCTGTGTGAGCTGGGAACCGGGATAGATGCTGTCCCTGACAGCTAACACTCCCGAGTCACCGGCAACGGACCCCGATTAGCGGTCCGATGCCGGCGATCGATGGATTTGTACAGATCCACCGATCACATTGCTATAACGGTAAAAAGTTTTTAAAACCGTTCCCGGGACTCATAGTTAAGTCCGTGAACGGTTACAAAGCTCCACCTACCTTCCCCCATGTCCCATGTGTCCGGCAATGGACTGCTGCTATTGGTCCATTGCCGGCGAGAGCTGTGATTGGTGGGTCTGTTCAGACCCACCAATCACAGTGCGTTTTGTTGCAGGGCGGTTGAAAAAAACAGGATACAGGCCCTGATCTCTTAATTGGTGTTTAGTAGTTGGAGAGATCAGAGCTTCTATCGTGTAGTCAGTGAAAATAGAGAATAACCCCTAATTTTCACTTCCCCTGTTCCCCACCGCCTCCCAGTGTATAAGGGAGATATTTTTTCTCTTTTTTGATCACAAATAATAATTTGATTTAGTTCGTAGGTAGTTGCTAGTCTATGTCAATTCGTCGCGTCAGTTAGTCAGTGTCAGTGTCCGTTGTCAGTCTGCGTCAATCCATTACTGTCAGTCGCATCACTTGTCAGTGTCAGTTAGTCAGTGTCCGCTGTCAGTTAGTCAGCGTCAGATAGTCAGCGTCAATCCATTACTTTCAGTCGCGTCACTTGTCAGTGTCAGTCAGCGTCAATACGTAGCGTCCGAGTCAGTCAGCCTCAGTGTCCGTTAGTAAGTTTTACTAAGTGCTATAAAACAAAAAAATCTTTGTTAGACTTTGTTACAGTTCTGTGAGCTATGTGTGTGTAAACACTACATATACATATATACACACATACATACACACACACACACACACACACACACACACACACACACACATATATAGACACACACATACACCCAAAATGGCAGCGAGACTTTACACCGCTGAAGAGGCGTATGCAATGATCGCGTCCGATACGGACTCCGCGAGTGGTGAGGAACCACAGTTCATTCTCTCATCCTCCTCCTCCAGTGACAGTGAGGAACCTCCTCGTTGTCGCAGGAGGGTTAGTGCCCAGGTTCTGCCTGACCCTGAAACTGCAGATCTGCCTGACCCTGGTACAGTCAGCAGTGATTGGTCAACCCCAACCAATTACACCCTCCAAATCCCAGAATTTACTGCTGCGGCAGGCATTCACGTACAGACAGAAGGGCTGCCTATTATTGGATTTTTCAAATTGTTCTTCACAGACAATTTGTTCCAGCTCATGGTTGATCAAACCAACATTTACACCCAGCAGTTTATTTCTGAACACCCCAATGCCTTTCATGCCCAGGCCAATCGGTGGAAACCGACTAATTGTGAAGAAATGCACAAGTATTGGGGGTTAGTCCTCAACATGGGTCTCACTAAAAAGCCCGAAGTGAGATCCTACTGGTACACGGACATTCTGTATCATTGTCCGCTGTACCGCAATACAATGACCAGACCCCGCTTTGAGGCCCTCCATAAATTTCTTCACTTTAGTGACAATTCCCAATGCCCCCTGCAGATGACCTAAACTTTATAAAATTAGGCCCCTCATTAATATTTCATCCCAAAATTTATCAGCAGTCTACACCCCTCAAAAAGAAATCTCTATAGATGAATCCCTGGTGCACCTCAAGGGCAGGCTGAAGTTTCGCCAGTATTTGCCAAATAAGCGCGCCAGGAACGGGATAAAAATGTACAAGCTGTGTGAATCGGACACCGGATACACGCACGCTTTCCGGATTTATGAGGGGAAGAACAGGACAATACAGCACCCAAATTGTCCCCCCGTCCTGTCCACAACAGGGAAGATAGTGTGGGACCTCCTGCACCCACTGCTTGATCAGGGGTACAACTTGTACTTTGACAACTGGTACACAAATGTACCCCTGTTCAAATGTCTAAAAGACCAAAAAACAATGGCATGTGGGACAGTGCGAAAAAAATCAGAGGCACGTTCCCAAAACCCTCATCAGCCAATCCCTGCAAATTGGCGAAAGCAGGGCATTGCTACAGGATGGGATCCTGTGTCTCAAATTTAGAGACAAAAAAGAGGTCTGTATGCAGACATCAATACACGATGCCAGCAGCACCCCTGTCCCCACACGTGGATTTACATCATCCACGATGAAGCCTGTGTGCATTCAGGCATACAATAAATTCATGGGGGGGTTGACCTGAATGATAAGGTGTTGAAACCATATAGTGCCATGAGAAAGTGTAAAATCTGGTACTAGAAACTGGCAGTGTACGTTGTCCAGCTGGCACTATATAACTCCTTTTTAATTTTAAGGAAAGCTTTGTAAAAATGAAAAAAAAATAAAATAAATCTATGTTTTTTCAGAAAAAAAAGTCGATTTTCATCTTCACAGACTAATTCCACTAAATTCTGCAAAAAACCGTGGGGACAAAATGCTAGCTATATCCCTTTAAAAATCCCTTGAGGGGTGTAGTTTTCAAAACAGGGTCACTTTTGGGGGGTTTCCACCACAACACATCTTCAAACCTGACATGGTGCCTAAAATATATTCTAAAAAAAAAAAAGGAGGCCCTGAAATCCACAAGGTGCTCCTTTGCTTCTGAGGCTGGTGCCTCAGTCCATTAGCGCTCTAGGGCCACATGTGGGATATTTCTAAAAACTGCAGAATCTGGGCAATAAATATTGAGTTGCATTTCTTGGGTAAAACCTTCTGTGTTACAGAAAAAAATGTATTAGAAATGAATTTCGGGAAAAAAATAAAAATTTGTAAATTTCACCTGTACGTTGCTTTAATTTCTGTGAAACGCCTAAAGGGTTAATAAACTTTCTGAATGCTGTTTTGAATACTTTGAGGGGTGCAGTTTTAAAAATGGGGCATTTTATTGGCACTTTCTAATATATAAGGCCCTCAAAGCCGCTTCAGAACTAAACTGGTCACTGAAAAAATAGGCTTTTGAAATTTTCGTGAAAGTGGGAGAAATTGCTGCTAAAGTTCTAAGCCTTGTAACGTCCTAGAGAAATAAAAGGACGTTCAAAAAATGATGCAAACATAAAGTAGACATATGGGATATGTTAACTAGTAACTATTTTGTGTAGTATTATCTGTTTTACAAGTAGATAAATTTAAAAAACTGCTAATCTTTACAAATTTTCTGTAAATTTTGGAGTTTTTCACAAATAAATATTGACTTTATCAACCGAATTTTTTCACTAACTTAAAGTACAATATGTCACGAGAAAACAATCTCAGAATCGCTTGGATAGGTAAAAGCATTCCGGAGTTATTACCACATAAAGTGACACATGTCAGATTTGAAAAAATCATCTGTGTCCACAAGGCCAAAACAGGCTGTGTCCTAAAGGGGTTAAATGGGCCATTATAGGCCGTGAAAATAAGCGCCGACCAACAAGACAGTTCGTTGATGGGCACTTGTTTGCACCTATCATAAGGGAGCAATAATTGGTTACGTATGGGGATGAGCAATCGTTAATACGCATAGTTCGTCCCCATACATTTCCATAATGTTGGCAGCACATCTCCCTGTTTACACAGGGAGATGAGCTGCAGACAATGATTATTTTTTATGCTGCATAAAAGAGCAGATCAGCCGATGAATACGCATTTGCTCATTCATCGGCTGATCGTTGCCATATTCACACAGGGTAACGATCGGGAACGTATATATGAATGCTCGTTTGGCCGATTAATGGCCCGTGTAAAAGGCCCTTTACAGTCTGGGTCACAGTCCAGAACTGTAGTTCACAATTCTGTCAATTCCCAGCGTGAAAATCATCAGAGCAAACTGAACATGCAGGGTATGCAGAAGCTTGCAACTCTGGAGTAGAATATATAGGTTGTAGTTCAATAATGAAACATTAACAAAATTGCTTAAGATTTTACGTAGATAAACGAAATGGGGGAAATTTATCAAAATTGTAATGGCAGTTTTTTGGTAAAGAAAAGTTGCAAAAGGGACCAAGTGTCACATTTAGCAACGCAGTGTCGCAATTTGGCCTTTCGCGCAGTCACAATATGGCCTTTTTACGCCGTCCTCAACACTTGTGAAAGGGGGTGTGGCTACACAAACCACAGCAGGTTCACAGCAGCCCAACAAATTTATCCCAGAAAACTGTCAAATTGTAGTGGAAATCGACGCCAGCTCATAGCATAGATTTCCATCTATGGGTCGTAGAACGGTAGAGGTACTTCGTGCCACTAGGTGTCTCCCTTCCTGTAATCTGCAGTCCACCCCTAGTTGTCATGCAAATTCCAACTCTAGTTGGAAGTGGGGGTGTGTGTCTTTGCTAAAGCTAGATTCCTGCACTAATAGCCTGCAAGACTCAGCAAATAGCAAGTTCATCGCTCCTGTGATATATCGTAGTAGTGCGCTCTAATGTTTTCATTGCAGTAGCTGCGTGTGTCTGTGTGCTTTCTTATAGCTATTTTTCATGTTAGCAAGCCAGCGTTCTTGTTTCCTAATCTATTTCAAATATACTTTCCTCTTTCTCTCCAGTGTACCGTTCTTATAATCTGCTTTACCACCACTTGACTATTGCTTGCGATGTCCCTGCATTCTCTTGACTCCTTATGAACATTGCCCGGTTTGCTGCAAGTATCTCTCAATAATAACTAAAAAGCTGCAGGTAAGTGCTAACTCTGGGCTCTAACGTTGCAGTCAAAACTGCGCCTTTTTGCAGCGGTTCATGTCAAAACAAGCATTTTGATTGAGATTCAGAAACAAGAACACTAGTTTGCTGAAATAGAAAATATAAATAAAGTAGACAGATGCACAAGCAGCTACTGCTCTATAATGTAGACTGACTACTGAACTTGTTATTGAAAACTCAAGTATACTTTAAGGTGGAGCAGAATAAAAATAAAAGGAACAGGTCTGGTCAATGCTGACAAAAATGACAACAGCCTCTGTCAGCAATTACATTGAGGGAAAACAGACCGCTATCAATAGTGCTGGTGTTCTGCAGTGTGATTAGAGAGAATATGACATTTCCTGCAGTTCTTAAAGGTCAATATCAACTGCCCATATAGTCTTGGAGGTCATATTGGAAAGCACACTGTTCTAGAAGCACAAAGCATTCAAACAGTTATCAATATATCAGTTTAAACAATGAAATACACACTTCAGTAGTCTGCTCCTGGAATGCATAAAGAATTCCATCAATCAACTGTTCTTCCAACTTATGGTCTATATCTGCAGCTCCAAGATTTCCCATAATTTTCTCAATCGTTTCCATGACCATTTTTCGGTATTGTTCTGCTTCGTCTTTTAGGTCATCAACGATTCGAGAAATAATTTCTGCAGCTCCAACTTTGTTTGCAAGTTCAACTGTGGTGTCCACCAACTACAAATGGGAGGGGAGGAAAAAAAACAAAACAAAACAATCACCAAAAAATACCAATATTTTAAGGACAAAATGGTAAGGCTCTGTTTACACTGCTATTGTCCTCCATTTAACATATACTCTGGAAAAATATCCTAGCGTATACATTAAACGGAGGAGTTGCCGGATGCCCAACAGTGGCATCCATCACCCATAGGCTATACGTCATGAACCCGCATGAGCCTTTTCACAACATATCCGTTAAATTTATATCATTATAGCTTATGGGTGACTTTTGGCAATGTTGGGAGTCCGTCACAGACTCTGCTTAATGTGTACGGCGGGGGACGTAACACTGTGAACGGTATCACTTGAGTTTCCTGATGAAGCAGGATGGCATCCCTGCCCAAACAGCACATCCCGGATAGACTCCCTGCCCAAAAAGTATCTCCGGCTATCGGAAGCAGCAGTGACGTAGTTACCCCAAGCAGAGATAAGCAGACAAGGACTCTGGCTGCCTTGAAGATCCTGAAGGATAGATGGCCCACCATGCGCAAGCAGGAACAAAGCCTGCAGCCTTTAATAGGGGCCAACTAGCCCCCTTCCAAATCTTCAAAGCAACCTTTTTTGAGTGGGAAGCACAGGGGACTGAACAATGGTATAGAGGGTGCTGGAACTCTGTCACTCCCTACAAGATCTTTAAAGCAGCCAGGGTCCCGGCTGGTAATGTCTGCTTGTGAAAGATACGTCACTGGAACCTCCCTGGGAATAGTCCCAGTGACTTAACTCTCCAAACTCTGTCCGGAACTTCCCCGTACCAAGGTAAGCAGCCGGAGAATCCGGCTGCTCTGAAGGACTTGCTTTCGTGGAGTGGATGTGCGAGGTATCCCTAGTGATAAATATCCATATAGGGACAGTTATGTCACTGGAGACATCCGATGTATGCTTAACACAGGCCACTGACGGAAGCATACAGAAGCCTCCTTTACTCATTGGCTTTTATGGTCTCTGTTAAACTTTTTTTTTTACTGGATGCCTCTGGATACAAAGAAGAGTAGTCGGCTATGCTATTCTATCCAGCAAAACAATATATACTGCCCTATAAAGGCCAAAACGAAATTCTTTAGGCCTTTGTTCATATAATGGGAGCCAATTTTACATATGGACCGAAAGCTTATCCGATGTATACCGTATTTATCAGACTATAAGACGCAGTTTTTAGCAAGAATAAATCTTGCCATTTCGCTGTTCCTGGCAGTTTAAAGGGCTTGTGCCATAAAACACATGTATCCCCTATCCGCCGGATAGGGAATACATGTGTGATGAATAAGGAGAACGGGGACCGAAAGTTACCAAGAGCGCTGCATGAGAAGATGTGACTTCCGCGTTCTGTGTCCGGTAGCTTCATAGATATCAATGGGATTCTTCTGCGCATGCGCAAGCGGCTCTCCATTGATCTTTATGGAGCTGCGGACCAGATAAGCCGGACACAGAACCAGGACGTTCAGGCTTCTCATGTAGCGCTTTGGGTGACTTTCGCTCCCCTGTTCTCCTTATTGCTGGGGGTCCAAGCGGTCAGATCCCCAGCGATCTCACATGTAGCCCCTATCCTGTGTATAGGGGATAAATGTGTTTTATGTCAAACCCCTTTAACTAGTTAAATACCGTGGTCAATAGCGACCGCTGCATTTATGGGGTTTTTCTATGAAGGACATTTATGACATATCCACAGGATATGTCATAAATGTCAGATAGATGCAGGTCCCACCTCTGGTACCCGCACCTATCTCTAGAACGGGGCCCCCTAAACCCCGTTCTAGCTTTCTGTGCTCTCCCAGCCACCTGAATGCATGTAGAGTTACTGAAACAGCGTAACTCGCGGAACTACGCCGTTTCCGTAACTCCCATAGAACTAAACAGTAGTTATGGAAACAGCTAGCTTGCATGCTACTCTGCTTCCGTAACTGCCATTCACTACTATGGGAGTTAGGGAAGCAGCGTAGTTACGTTGTTTCAGTAACTCCACATGTAACCAAGTGGCCGCTGGTTCAAGTCCCCTAGGGGAACTAATAAAATGTGTAAAAAAAAATAAAAAATGTTACATAAATTTTCAGAAATGTAAAAAAAAATATTAAAAAGTACAAAAAACAAAAAAAACTTTTCCCTTTTTCCCCCAAGCACAATGTTAAAAACAAAATAATTTGGTATCGCTGTGTCCGTAAAAGTCAGATCTTTTACAATATACCATTATTTAACTCGCATGGTGAGTTTAAAAATGTAAAACATCAAGATAGTTTTTTGGTCACCTTAGTGCTTAAAATATGAAATAAAATAAAAAAAGTGATAAAAAAAATCATATGTACCAAAAAATGGTGGCAATAAAACTACAGCTCGTCCCGCAAAAAATAAGCCCTCACACCGCTCAATCGATGAAAAAAATATAAAAAAATGTTGGCTATGTGGTGAAACAGAATAAATTATTTTTTAACAAATAATTTTTTCCCTATTTTCTGTTGTCTAAAACCTGGGTGCGTCTTATGGCCAGGCGCGCCTTATGGCCAGGCGCGTCTTATGGCCAGGCGCGTCTTATGGCCAGGTGCGTCTTATAGTCCGAAAAATACAGTATATTAAAACGTACAGGGAAAGGCAGTGTGAACAGGACAATGGGGAAGGAAGGTTTATAAAAACAACCAAAACACTTGTCTACTTACCTGTCTGTAGTTTCTTCTGTCCAGAGCCATTCTATGTTGCCAGAAGTGCTTGAAAAATGGGGGAAGAATTTCTGTCTTTATGTAATTTGCTTCTACTCCATCAGTACCACAGCACTGCTTCACAACCTGCGAAACAATTACTTTTATTAAATACCTCTGAAAAGGTAAAAGCAGCAACAAAAATAAAACAAAACGGATACCTTCAGAACTATTTTCTTCATTTCTTCATCGGGAGATTGAAATTCTCGGATTAAAATCAACATCACTTCTCTAGTATAGTAGTTTGCATACTCAGCATCCATAAGGGGAATAAGGTATCCAATAGCCTTTAAGAATGCAGCAAGACCCTGCGATTCACAAAAACAAAAACTTACAGCCAGTCTGTCTGCAGTGCAATCAGAAGAAAAATGTATTCAATTTCACAAGTACCTTTCCTCTGTGCTGTCGAATACCTTTCCAGAGAGGCTTCAGCACAGAATCGAATGATTCAATACCGTAAGGAGTTGCTGCTTCCGCTAAAGCTGCGATAGCCAAAGCACTGATTGTCCGAACTTTCTGTTGCTCATCAACCAATCCTTAGAAAGAAAAAAACCATGTAGATGACATAAAACAAACAACTGTAAGGCACCATGTACACAAACTTATTTTTTTCCTCCCGAAAATACTGGTATAAATACGGGACCTTTGTCACACGTATTCGACCCGTATTCCACCAGTATTTACGGACCCGTGCCCGTAAATACAGGTCCGTTGTCACCAGTATTCACGGACCCGTTTTCTCTGCACTAATCGGTAGCCCCTTCTCTCTATCAGTGCTGGATAGAGAGAAGGGGCACCCCTTTCGGGCAGAGTTTCCGCAGCGATTGAAAGTAAAAAGTTCAAACGTACCCCAGCCGTAGTCTTGCTGGCGCTTCCCTCTTTTGACATCCAGTCCGACCTCCCTTGATGACGCAGCAGTCCATGTGACCGCTGCAGCCTGTGATGGGTCTGTGATTGGCTGCAGCAGTCAAATGGGATGAAACGTCATCCCGGGAGGCCAGACTAGAGGAAGAAGCAGGATTCTGACGGCATCACTGATGTGAAAGCAGAAGTAAATGACCTCTCAAATAATATCCAAAATAAACATTATAAAAAAAATAAATCTTATACATCTGGATAATAGGATTTTTGTACTCACCGTAAATTATTATTATTGTATTCATTGGGGGACAGTACCATGGGTAATAGACCCTTGCCAATAGGAGGCTGACACTAAGCAGGCTAGTCTTGGTTTTGCACAGGCACTCCATGCCCTTCCCACAGACACTGGTTTAATAAGATTGTATAAAAATAAAAAGGAGAAGACAAAAAACTAATATATTTAAGGTCCCAGGAAAAATTACCAACAGAATCATCAGAACTACAGGTCCCGTGCCTGGACTAAACCAAAACAAGAGGGCAAGATCTGTGTACCCCAATAAATACAAAGAGAAAATAGGATATTTTGAGTACTCGCCATAAAATTTTACAGCGAGTACAAAAATCCAATTTTCTTGTTTATAGCATTAGGGGTATTCAGCACCATGGAACGTCCCTAAAGCAGTACCAGGTAGAAGCCATGCAGACCTAGGCAACTGAAACTTGATAGCTGACCACCCAGGAAGCACCAACCGCCCAAGTATAATGGGCAGTGGGCAGGAGGTATGATGCTAATACCCATGACCTTATAGTGCGACATAGGCGATTTGTTCTGTTTGGTTATATATTTGGTTACTTGTTCACTTTAATATAAATGGAATAAATGTATAAGAAATTCTGCACCTTACTGTGTAACCAGCAATTGGCTGCTATGTATATGTTATATATATATATGACTATAATTACTGTTAAAAGGTACACTGTATATGCCATATCATGTTTAGTACGGTTATACACTGTCCATTTGCTGTGATACTTTATATGTGATATTTTGAATAAACAAATTAAAAAAGTATAATGGGCAGTGATCCGAAGCGGAAGAACTTTACCCTTGGACCGATCAGTCTGATTTGAGAAGACGGATTTAAACGCGCAATGGTGCCCTTAGGCACTGCCATACTCTTGTGTGGCCCTTCAGGAATGACAAAATTGATTCAAAGCGACAAAATGACTCAGTCGAGCCAGATAGCTGTGGACTGCTCTCACCATGTCAAGGTAATGCAAAACATGCTCCTTTGAATTAGATAGGGAGGAGCAGAAGGAAGGAACAACAATCTTTTCAGTGATATGGAAGGCCAAGACGAATTTAGGAGAAAGGATGGGACAGGCCGGAATACCACCTTATTATAGATGACAAAAACAAGGAAGACCTGAAGGACAGGGCAGCCAGTTCCGGAATCAGTCTAATGGAAACGACTGCTACAAGGAAGCAGCTTTCCAGGAAAGGTGACACAGTGAAACGTCCATCAAGGGTTAAAAAAAAAAAGAAGCAAACTGAAGAGCCCCCAGGACTAAAATCGAGATCCCAGGGCGTAGTGGGATGCCTAAATGAGGGAGCCGGATGCCACCTCTTGCAGGAAAATCTTCCCTTGAGAGAAAAGGGCTAAGGATCAATGAAAAAAATAATCCAAGTCCCAGATCAAGGCCTGAACGCAGGTAGGACAAGCTTATAGGTGTGGAACAAACCATCGGATGGAAACTACGCTGTTCACACCAGGAGAAATAACCACCCACACGTAAGATCTTCAGACCAGCCAGAGTATTCTGCTGCTTTCAAAGCAGAAAGAGTCCCCAGCTGCTTTTGACCTCTGCCCAGGGAAACTACGTCACTGGAGCTTCCCTGGGGTAGCCCCAGTGTCGTAAAAGTCCCTAATGACGTAGCTTCCCTGTTTTTCTGCATATCCACCTTAAAGAAATGTCGTGTGCCACGTATGGTGGTATACCTTAACTAATTGAGGTCTCCTAGCCTTCAATATGGCCTGGATGACTGGCTCGGAGAGACACCAGGTCCTAAGAACATAGGCTTCAACAGCCACACCTTTAAAAGTATTTGATGTAAAGCGGGGTGGAATAGCAGGCCTTGGTAAAGGAAGTCTGGTCAAGTAAGAAGGCGCCAAAGTCCGGCGAGGCCAATTTGGCAACACCAGGATTGTGAGAACATCTTCTCTGGATTCCCTTGAGCACTCTGGACAAGAGATACAAGAGGGAGAACTGGTCTCAAGAGTGTCCAGTGCATCAACCGCCATGGCCTTGGGCTCTCCCATCCTGGCCACGAAGGTTTAAACGTTATGGCAAAGACGAGACGCAAAGAGATCCAAGTCTGGGGTGCCTAATTGTTGCAAATGTGATGGAATATGTCTAAGTGAAAAGATGTAGGTTCCTCAAATCGAGATAGGTGGAGACAGTTCAGATTGGCAACTGCCGACAAGTTGCCTGTCTGGTTCCTGACTTGGTGACTTTGTAGAAGGAGAGTCCAACGGGAGAGTATTAGCAAGATTTCCCTCAATTCCAGGAGGTTAATCTGAAAGGAAGACTCTTCAGTCGATCAAATTCCCTGAACTGTGGGGAGACCAAAAAAAACGCACCGCACATAGTGTCAGCCTCCTAGTGGCAAGGGCCTATATTCTATGGTGCTGTGTCCCCAATTATATAAATGGCATGTGGGTAATGCTGATCAGAAATGCAAACTGAAGCGCTGACCAATCACAAATGACTGTTACAAAATCAGGTTAAAGAACTATTGGGTGCACTTTTTTTTACACTTCAAGTGGGAGAACAACATTAATATTTTGATTTCTGGTTTTGGGTCTCTGTAAGCTGTAAGTGAGAAAAGGTAGAAACATCATAGTCAAAATTGTTGTTGAGTGCATGGGGAGCTGCTGCAAAAAATTAACAAATCTTACCATGTTCAATAATTTCCACCAAACTTCTCAGATGTGGCAAAATGGCACATCCCATAAGAATGGCAATTTGCTGCACGATCTTAATTCCAGTGTGACGTGCCTGCCATGACTTCTTACTCTTACAGACTGCTTTTAAGAAAGGGAGCAATGAGGGAATGCCCAGGGCAGAGGCAACAACTGCAAAAGCTCTGGCAGTTGTATTACGGACATATTCATCCATATTATCTATATCTGGTCTCATGGTTGAAATCATTGTAGCCAAACCAGCAGCCTAAAAAAAAAAAAAATTCTCAAGATTAAGACTTTCACAAGGGAACTCCGCACAAAAAAGTCACATTGCTATTTTAACATATTATTGGCCCCACAATTAAAATCCTAACTATAAAAGGGAACAACACTGATTGACCACACCTTAACCACTTCCCACATCACATACATGTATGCCACAGTAAAGGGTTTTCGCATTACGACGTGCATGTTTGTGAAGGTGATCTCAGGCACAGAAGCTGTGATCACTGTGGAAGCCCGACTGACAGATGAGGTTTCCGCTAATATAACGAAGATTTCCCGGCAAAACCCCTTGAAGGGAACCGGTCACCAGCATTTCACCTATTAAAACAGCAATAACTAGTGTTTTACTTTTTGACCAAGTGGGCGTTATGGAGAGAAGTGTATGACGCTGACCAATCAGTGTCATACACTTCTCTCCAATCATGTACTCACACACAGCTTGCTGTCACTTCCACATTAACATTACGTAAGTGTCCTGACAGTGAATAGACATCGCTACCAGCCAGGACGTGATGTCTATTCACAATCCTGACACTTCGGTAACGTTTGTGTTTGACTTACAGCACAGCAAGCGTGATCTCGATGTAAATGACAGCTTACAGCCGATCACATTATGTAGAAGATAGGGCATTTATAATGTGGTGAAAGAGCCTCTACTACGTTAAAAGTAAAGACGGCTACATCTGTAATTTGCAGTTTTTCTCCTCTCGCAACTCTAGAAAAGAAGTGGGGTTTAGTGGGAAGGGCTTGTGCTTCTTAATAAAGTTGTCGAATTTCAATCCAACGCACTTCAGATTAAGACTGGCGTATAAAACGCCAGTTTTATTAAATTTCCTCATATATTAATCATTAGATTCTATAATTGTTTCAAAGACATAGGGAAACTGCATTTTGGTGACAGACTACTAAGGCCTCATTCACGAGCGTATCAGATTCACACGTGTGAAAAAATGCGCGTGAATCTGGTCCGTGTGTGTTGTGTTATGCATCAGTGTGCTTTGCAAGTGGCACGCGTTATTCACGCACTCGCAAAGCACATCTTTTTTTATTATTTTTTTCAATTGAATTGATGCGCAAATCACTCACCGAACACGCATGTGTATCCGTGTGTGGTGCGTGGTTTTCGCGCACCCATTAACTTCAATGGGCGCGTAGGTGCGTGATAACGCACCAATATAGGACATGCAGCGAGCTTCACGTGCGTGAAAAATCACTCGTGTGAATGGCCCCATTGAAATCAATGGCTCCGTGTGCTGTGCATTGTTTCAACGCACAGCACACGGACGGGATTCATGCTCATGTGAATGAGGCCTAAGAATATTCTATCACTCTTTGAAAGCAATTCTGGCAATCTTTAGAAATTCATTCTAATAATTGATAAAACATGCAATTATACTATTTAGACAAACATTAGTGAAACCATATGAATCACCTTGGCCAAGTTGGATATTATTTCTCTTCCTTCCACCCTAGCATAATAGTCTTCATCAATGAGCAAGGGTTCGATTACCACAAGAATCTGAAAAAATAAAAATACCTTTAATACATTTTAAACAAACTTATGGTAGCAGGAGAAATTACATTAGCTCAAAAGAGGCAATTAAAAAAAAAAGTCATGAAAAGTATTTTTTGTAGAAATCACTTTAATCTAGCATCATGTCCTGACTACATGCAATTCAAAATACATTTCTGAATATGCTCTTAAGAGTTTTATGTCACCGCTTTCAGTCCAGTGGGGTTTTCAGCCAGGTATGATGCAGAAGTAGGTGCATTTGATAGGAAGTAGGGAGCATGTGCTATTTAAAATGTTGTTTTCCGACCAGAAGAACTTATTTTTTTGTTCTTTTGGAGATCACCCGAAAACCCAAAACAGATTTTTATTATACACTATATGGACAAAGGTATTGGGACATCTATACATTATACCCAAAAGAGCTTATTGACATCCCCTTCTAAATTCATAGGCATTTATATGGAGTTGGTACTCCCTTTCCAGCTAAAATAGCTTCCACTCGTCTGGTTAGGCTTTCTAGGCCTGGTTCGCAATCTCCGTTCTAGATCATCCCTAAGATGTTCGATTGGGTAGAGGTCAGGGCTCTGTGCAGGTCAGTCATGTTCTTCCACACCAAACTCACCCAACAACGCTTTTATGTTCCTTGCCTCATGCAATGGGACACAGTCATGCAGGAACAGAAAAGGGCATTCCCCAAACTGTGCCCGCATAGTTTGGAAGCATACAATTGTCCAAAATGTCTTGGTATGCTAAAGCACCAAGATTCCCCTTCACTGGAACCAAGGCGCCTAATACGCCTTAAAAACCCCTGAAAAACAGCCCCATTGCTTATTGTAACTTTACGGCTCGTCCGTCAGACTGCCAGATAGAGAAACATGGTTAGTTACTCCACAGAATAAGTTTCCACTGCTCCAGAGTCCATTGGCGGCATGCTTTACACCTCGCCATCGCTTGGCATTGTGCTGGGTGAGGTTTGGCTTGATTGAAGCTGATCGGCTATGGAATACCATGCCATTAAGCTTACGGCTTGTACTTTTGGCGCGGATGTTAATGCCAGAGGTTTGGAACTCTGCAGTTACTGAGTGAACAGAGAGACTTTTATGCACTTCAGCAGTCGGCGACACCACTGTGTAACTTTACGTGGTCATGCACTTCGTGGCTAAGTTGCTCCTTAACCCTTCCACTTTGCAATACCTCCACTCACAGTTGATCGTGTAATATCTAGGAGGAAAGAAATTTCACGAACTGACTTTTTGCAACGATGGCATCCTATTACAGTATCATGCTCTAATTCAGTGAGCTCTTTAGAATGACCCAGTTTCACAAATGATTGAAAAGGCAGACTACATGGCTAGGTGCTTTATACACCTGTATGGGACTGAATAAAATACTAGAAATCAAAAACTGAATAGGTGTGTCCCGATACTTTTGCAGATGTTGAGGTTTGACCACCACTTGAGTGAAAAAAATTAATATATTTGTGTGTGTGAGGGTCGCCCTGGAGGGGGACTGTGAAACAGCAGACTTAAAGATAACGCTCGGGAGGAAGGCTGGTAAATTCAATTTTGTATCCGGAGGATACCACCTCCTGAACCCAGGAGTCAAATTGGTGAGAGACAGATGTCTGAAGTGCAGACGCCTGCCCCCCCCACTCGAGATAGAGAGTGGGGGTGCACCGTCAGGTGGAAGTGGACTTGCCGGCTAAAGACTTTGTGGGCGGAGGTAGGGGTCACCAGGAGTGGTGCACCTTGAAGGAAGGTTTGGCCTTATGGTCCAGCTGACACTGCAATCTGGAAGAGGCAGTGCTGGAGAACCCACAAAAGGACCAAAAACGAGGACCTGCCCTATGGACCGAAGTAGTTAATTTGAGCCTATTTTAGGGGAAGATGGATGCTTTTGCCACCCGCAGCCTCTAAGATAATTTCGTCCAATGTAGTTCCAAAAAGAGGCAGTCAGGGACTGCTTGAAAGCTGTGTCAGCAGATTAAGCTTTAAACCAGGTAATCCTGCAGATAACAGAAGAGGCTGAGGCTCAAGCTACCAGACAGGGAGCCTAACACAGATACTTGGTACGGTGAGATAGATCCACCAGTTTCAAGAGCAGGTTATGATGGAGTTTGCGCGACCAATCGGTAATAGCTCTGCTAACCCAGACAAAGGCATAAAAATCGGACAAAGGGCATAGCCAGGGGCCTCAAAAGTGGTTTTAGAAAAGGAGTGCACATGGACATTAACCTTTTGAAAGAGGTAGAATTTGCCGTAGGCAAAGTAGTAGAATTGGCTAAACGAGAAACAGGAGGGTCGACTGCCGGAGACCTAACTCATTTGGAAAAATTCCCTTCCTGAAAAAGGATAAAAGACATCCAGATGCTAGAGTGAAAAAACTTCTTGTCCGAATGTTTCCATTCCTTAAAGACAATACCTTCAAGCTGCAAATGTGCTGGAAATACCGTTGGGGAACGTTGAGGCTGAATAAAGAAAATGGAGTCAGTTGAAGGGAAAGGTGCACAATTTGTGAACCTTAAGGTGTCACGGACAGCTCTAATAAGTACCTCCACCAAAGTGGGGAGAGAGGTAGAACCCTTGACAGCTGAATCCGAGTCAGACTGTTCTCTAGGGGGAAGAGGAAACACCGGACCTTACCTCCGGTGGGGGAGGAGAGAAAGAAGATTACGTTAAGTTTGAAGCCAGGTGAGCAGACCTGGCTCCCTTTCGGGGTCTGCCACGAGAGGAAGACATGGCCGTAAAGTCTAGGGTAGGTCAAGTAGACATCTCGCTCAATAGGATTGTGTGATGTTCGCTAGATTATCACCAGTTATGAAAACAAGCCCACCATACCAGGGCATGCATCACATAAGTAGACTGACCACAGGGAAATTTTGTATTTCACTTTGAACACGCATAATAAAGGTTATCTGGCGTGCGGGTTCTCACTTAGGCTAAGTTCACACTGAGTTTTTTTACGCGGAAACCCCGCCAAAAATGGCCCGAAAATGCCTCCCGTCAATTTCAATGGGAGGCGGGGGCGGTTTTCTCCCGTGAGCAGTAGAACCGGCTCGTGGGAGAAAGAAGCGACATGCCCTATCTTCGGGCGTTTCCGCCTCTGACCTCCCATTGACTTGCAGGGAGAGGAAAATCTGCCTCAAACTTCCAAACGGCATTTTGAGGCAGAAATTCTGCCTGCAAAATACTCCGTGTGAACATAGCCTTAGAGTCAGACTTGGCAATAGACGGGGGGTTACTTAACCAATTTTCAAGAGGAAAAGGACTAGAACTCCTTGTGGAATATAAAACTATTCTTTATTGAAATAGTCAGCGAGTAAAAATAGGCAAAATGGAGAAATGACAGAGTGTCAGTCCCCTCTGAAATTTTCTATTTCAATAAAGAATACTTGGCGCCGGACATAGTGTAGAAAATGGTGCCGTCGGCAGGAGGCAACTTGTAAGTGGAGCTCAGAGCAAAAAAGCACCAGCGTCCCAAATAAACGTGCAACCGACAGACAGGTCCAGCGATACTAAACTACATACAAGCAGCGGCTCGACTGAGGGAGGGGTTGTAACACTCACCATTCTCTCAGCACTTTCCTCCATCTCCATCAAAATTTGGTAGAGACTCTGATGCAATAGAAGTGTCTGCCTCCTACAGACACAAAGCTAAAACTGGATGGCAGTGACTGTGGGGAGGGTATATCCTGTAGGAGGGGGTCACTTTTTTATTTTTATTTCTAAGGGCGGATTTACACAAGCGTGTGCGTTTTGCGCACGCAAAAAACACAGCGTTTTGCGTGCGCAATAGGCACTTAACAGGTCCGTGTGTCATGTTCATATGGTGCACGGCTGCGTGCTTTTCACGCAGCCGCCATCATTATGACACTCCGTTTGGATGTTTGTAAACAGAAAAGCACGTGGTGCTTTTCTGTTTACATTCATTATTTTACTGCTGTTGCGCGAATAACGCGCGTCCCACGGAAGTGCTTCAGTGTGGCGCGCGTGATTTTCACGCACCCATTGACTTCAATGGGTGCGGGATGCGCGAAAAACGCCGAAATATAAGACCTGTCGTGAGTTTTACGCAGTGGACTCACGCTGCGCAAAAATCACAGACAGTCTGCACTGCCCCATAGATTTGCATAGGTCCGTGCCACACGCGTGAAAAACATGCGGGTGGCACGGACATATTACACGTTCATGTAAATCCGCCCTTAGTGTCAACAGCATATACCCACGTTCTGTGTCTTATAACGCGAACCAGAAATTAGGGGCTGAATTTAGGGGTCTGTTCGGAAGTCTGAATTAATTTCGTAATCTAGCTAAGATTCTGAATTTCATAATAAAGAGTGTCTGACTATATGTTGGGGTCTGGTCAGAAGGCTGAAATAATTTAGGGTTATGGTCGGCAGTCTGAAATAATTTAGGGGTCTGATTGGGAGTCTTAATTTAAGGGTCTGGTCAGTGGTATAAATTAAATTGTGTCCGGTGTCTATGCAGGTGACATGGGTGCGATGTGCGAGGAGGCCCAGACTTCTTCCAGGCTCGCTGCGGGAGCAGATCTTAGAGCCTGCAGCAGTCAGCACTGCATTTTGGTTAATACTCATAGCATGCAAGACTCTGCAAACAGCCAGTTCATTGCTCCTGGGACACATCTTAAAACGGTCTCATTTAATTGTTGCGGTAGGTGCTGCGTGTGTCTGTGTGCTTTGTTATAGCGATTTTCCATTTCAGCAAGCCAGCGTTCTTGTTTCCTAATCTATTTCATACATACCGTTCTCTCTCCAGTGTACTGTTTTTATAATCTGCTTTACCACCATTTCTGGTGGTGGTAAAGCAGATTATGACCTTGCATTTCTGTGACTCCATGTGCACTTTGCCCAATGCCATTTAATGTATGCTGCATCTCTCAATAATAACTAAAAGGCTGCATGTAAGCACTAATGGCTGGGTTCTCAGGTCACAGTCAATTTGCGCTTTTTGCCACAAATCACGTCAAAACAGTGTGGGCACGGAGATCCAAACTGTACTGTACTGGCAGATTTGCATATCAGTGACACGCCACCGTTCTGGAGAGAAAAGAAAATAGCAGGACAGCTTAAACAGGGGCAGTAGGATGTGAGAAAATTCTGAAAGCACTAAAATGCAGGTGGAATATCAGATCATTGGGGACGGAGAAACATGACGTTTTGATAAAAATTCAGATACAGTTTACGTTCAAAAGTGGACAAACACTTTAGAACAGCTTCTATAATGTGGCATACAATTTTGCAATATTTCACTATAAGTGGGAGCTAGAAATATATAAAACAACAAGTGATGAAAACAAACAATTGAACAAAAAGCAGAGAGGTTCTTGCCTGTAAGAGCTTACAATCTAAAAGGCAATGGAGTGCTAATTATGCACAGAAATCCTGCCACTGTAGTTGACAAATTGGGAAAATAAATAGAGTAGTAGGCGATTTGCAACGAATGCAAGAATTTCAAATCCCCAATAGGGAAACATTGAGGCTGCTTGCGAATCGCAGTACGGACAGAATTTATCTGAACTTGCGGGCGACCAAATATTGCCGGGGAGCTCCAGCCTAAAGGTCAACACAGTGGAATAAAGACACTCATGTGACAAGGTCAGGTTATGTGTGGGGCATTAACTGTGGTTGCAGCTGTGATAAAAATTGTGACAAAAGATTCCATTGAGAACTTAGTTTTCAAGACACGTTAAAGCTTTGTAAATGTTGGGAAATCTAAATGGCAACAGGTAATAAATTCCACGGAAACAGAAGTGAAAGGGAGGGATGTAATGAGGTTTGGCAGATGGAAAGGTGAAATATACGACGATGCAGCATCGTGTGCAAGGGGGTTTAAGCGCGCGTGAACACACACACACACACACACACACACACACACACGTTGAGCTTTCCATCTCAATAGTTGAAGTGGCCAAGTGATAAATGTGCAGCCCTGCCTTGCTCGTTGCTTATGAACACTGTTTTGTACCTTTACCCCATCACTAGATCATGGATTTCAGTATATTGGTAAAAATTAGGCAGATTTACATACCTTGTGCACATATGGTCGGACCAAGTCATCAAGCTTGTATAAGATTCTGTCAATAACTTTCACCAACAAATGTCGTTCTTGGTCTTCAAGAGTTGGTGACATCAATAAAGGGAGAATTTGATTAAATAGTGGCCCAGCTCCAAACTCTCGGGCTTTGTCTGTAATTTGTCGCAAAGCTGCCTATTATATAAGAAATAAAAAAGGTAATACAATTTAAAATATTTACCCCTAAATCACTAACCATAAAATATTAAATGTCTAAAAATCTGTTTAAAAAAATTATATTCAGCCTTTTCTTTTTTTTCTTCTCTCTGCTGAATACAAACCTTAACCCCTTAACCTCTTCACGCGCTGCTCCGCAACTGTACGTCCTGCAGAGGGCTTGCTTCCCGCATCAGGACGTACAGTTGCGGAGTAGTTCCCAGCACACACTGTCCTGTCCGGGAACCGGGAGGTCAGCTGTCCCCGACAGCTGACACTCCTGTCTTGCCGGTCAGCGGACCATCACCGTTGATTTCAGCAATTAACCCCATAAATGCGGCAACAGATTGCGTTCGCCACATTTAAGGGGTTTGAAGCACATCGGCAGCCACCACAAAGTGATTGTGGGGGCTGCCGATGCTTGTCGTGGCAATGTGTAGAAGAATTAAAGTTATTAGTAGTGAGAGAGAAAAAAGTTCAAAGTTAAAAAAAAAAACTTTTCCCATTTTTCTTCTAAAGTAATGTTCAAAAATTAAACTAAATTGGTATCGCTACGTCCGTAAAAGGCCAAACTGTTACAACATACCATTATTTAACTCGTACGGTGAACATCGTAAAAAACGTAAATAATTTAAACCGCCAAAATTGCTGTCGATTTCATTTTTACCGCACAGCAAAAGCTGTAAAAACGGAAACCCCAAAAAACGGAATCAGATTTTTTTCCTATTTTTTTCAGTTTCCCAGTACATTCTACAATTCCCCCCGCAATAAATAAGCCCTCACATCACTCTACTGACGGAAAAAGAAAAAAAGTTATGGTTCTTGGAAAATGGATAATTCATTTCTAATGAAAAAAAACACTTTTGACCACATGTGGGGTATTTCCGTACTCGGGAGAAATTGTTTAACAAAAATTGGTGTTTTTTTTTCTCTTTTATCCCTTGTGAAAATTCAACATTTTAGAGGAAAAAAATTGTGATATTCATTTTCATGGTCTAATTCTAATAAATTCTGCAAAAGACCCGTGGGGTCTAAATGCTCACTATACCCCTAAAAAAATTCCTTGACGGGTGTTTCCAAAATGGGGTAACTTGGGGGATTTCCACTATTTTGGTCCGTCCAGGGCGTTGCAAACGCGGCATGGCACCGAAAACCAATCCAGCAAAATCCGTGATCCAAATGGCGCTCCTTCCCTTCTGAGCCCTGCTGTGGGTCCAATCAACAGTTTATTACCACATATGGGATATTGCGTAATCGGGAGACATTGCTTTACAAATGTTGGGGTGCATTTTCTTCATTATTCCTTGTAAATATTAAAAATGTCTGTTTTTTCAGAAAAAAAGAGAAGATTTTCATTTTTACAGACTAAGGCTGGATTTACACGAGCGTGTGCGTTTAGCGCGCGCAAAAGCCAATTAACAGCTCCGTGTCATCACCATATGATGCGTGGCTGCGTGATTTTCGCACAGCCGGCATCATTATGACGCTCTGTTTTTATGTTTGTAAGCAGAAAAGCACGCGGTGCTTTTCGGTTTTCATTCATTCACTTTACTACTGTTGCGCGAATCACGCGCTGCACCCGGAAGTGCTTCCTTGTGCCGAGTGCGATTTGCATGCACCTATTGACTTCAATGGGTGCGTGCAGCACGAAACACGGCCAAATATAGGACACGTCGTGAGTTTTACGCAGCGGACGTACGCTACGTGAAAATCACGGACTGTCTGAACGGCCCCATTGACTAACATAAGTCCGTGCGTCGCGGGTGAAAATCACGCGCGTCGCACGGACGTATTATACGTTTGTCTGAATAAGCCCTTAGTGGTAAAATTTGGTCGATACATTGTGTTTATTTTTGCGAAAAAACTAAATTTAGAGGAAATTTGCAAAAATGTGCATTTTTATCATCTTAAATGTATTTGCTTGTAAGACGGATAGTAAAACCACACAAAATAGTTACTAATTAACATCCCCCATATGCCTACTTAATGTTTTCACCGTTTTTTGAACATCCTTTTATTTTTCTAGGACGTTACGAGGCTTAGAACTTTAGCAGCAATTTTTCACATTTTCAAGAAAATTTCAAAAGCCTTTTTTTTTAGGGACCAGTGCAGTTCTGAAGTGGTTTTGTGGGCCCTATATATTAGAAACACCCTATAAAATCACCCCATTTTAAAAACTGCACCCTTCTAAGTATTCAAAACCGTATTTAGAAAATTTCTTAACCCTTTATGCACTTCACAGGAATTAAAGCGAAGTGGAGGTGAAATTTACAAATTTCTTTGTTTGCAGAAAATCTGGTTCAACCCATTTTTTTTTCTGTAACACAGAAGATTTAACCAGAGAAACGCAACAATATTTATTGCCCAGATTCTGCAGTTTTTAGAAATATCCCACACGTGGCCCTGGTGTGGTAATGGACGGAAGCAGAAGCCTC
The DNA here is from genome assembly GCF_050947455.1 of Rhinoderma darwinii. Classification (NCBI taxonomy): domain Eukaryota; kingdom Metazoa; phylum Chordata; class Amphibia; order Anura; family Rhinodermatidae; genus Rhinoderma; species Rhinoderma darwinii. Next base: position 86,857,941 of record NC_134692.1, on the reverse strand, counting down.
AGAAACTAAAGAGCACCTAGAGGATTTTGGAGCCTCATTTTTATTAGAATATATTTTAGGCACCATGTCAGGTTTGGAGAGGTCTCCTGGGGCCAAAACAGTGGAAACACTCCCTAAGAGATTTGGCAAACTACTCACCTAAACAAATTTGAAAAGGGGTATAGTGAGCATTTTGCATTTTTTGCTGAATTTAGTGGAATGAGGTCATGAAAACCTAAATTTTTTCCAATAAAACATAGAAATTCTCAATTTTTACAAGGCATAAAGAAGAAAAAACACCCCAACATTTGAAATGCAATTTCTCCCGATTATGGCAATACCCCATGTATGCTAATAAACTGGTGTTTGAACACACAGCAGAGCTGAGAAGGGAGGGAGCACCATTTGGCTTTTGGAGCTCAGAATTTTGCTGCAATGGTTTTTGGGTGCCATGTTGTATTTGCAAAGCCCCTTGGGGACCAAAACAGTGGAAAACCCTCCAAAAGTGACCCTATTTGGGAAACTACACCCCTCAAAGAATTTATCGAGTGGTTTAGTGAGCATTTTGACCCCACATTTTTTTTTTGCTGACTTTAGTGGAATTAGGCCATGAAAATGAAAATCTACGTCACGTGTTTTGCAGCATTTGCACAATAAAATCACTTTATTTTTTTATTTATTTTTTGCGTCACCATATTTGAAGAGCCATAACTTTTTTAATTTTCAGTCAAAAAAAGCTGTGTAAGGGCTTGCTTTTTTTTCTCTTCTTCTTATTGGTACTGTTTTGGGGTACATGCGACTTATTATTCTATGTTTTGCAAGGGTTGTTGACCAAAAAAATATAAATTCTTTGGAGTGCTCACTGTGCGGGGAAAACAACAACATTATAGTTTGGGTCGTTCCGCACGAGTCGATGTCAAATATGTAATTTTAACGGTTTAATTTTTTCCCTATAATAAAAGACTTATTATAGGGAAAAAGTAAGTTTAGTTTTTTCAACTTATATCTTTTATACATTTTTATCAACTTTTTTTTTTGTCCCACTACGGGACTTGAAGGCCTGCACCTCTGATCTTTATTCTAATGCATTGCACTACACACGTAGTGCAATGAATTATAGCAGTCAGTAATTCACTGAGAGCAAGCCTGTTAGGCTCTGCCTCAGGGCAGGGCCTAATGAGCTTCCGTAGGTGGCAGACCAGGAGGCCATTGTTAGGCCTCTGGTTGCCATAGCAACAATTGGCATTGCTGATTGTTTACAATCAAAAGCGATCGCGGCTTCTAAATGGTTAATAGAAGGGAGCAAAGCTAGCTCCGTTCCCTGCCGTTACATCAGAGGGTCAGATGTAACATACAGCTCTCTGCCACGGCTGATGGCACTGGCTCAGCCTCTGGGCGAAGTTTAACAGTCCTCCGTACTTGGCAGACAGGAGACCATTGTTAGGCCTTCGGTTGCCAAAGCAGCCATCGGAACCCCACAATTTTATCACGGGGTTCTGATATGCTAGTAACCCGATAGACGCAGCGCTCGCTTTTGAGAGCTGCATCTAAAAGGGTTAATCGGCCATATCGGAGGCTAGCTCCGGTCCTGGCCTGGAGCAGTGATCACATTAAGCTATCACAGCTTTAAAACTGTGCTTAGAGACACAGTAGCTTGTTAACGCGATGCCATAATAGTACAACATATCGCCCGTGACATATTAGTAACTCCGGCAGCTAATAGCAGGGAGATGACAACTTCCAGTGGCGCAGAATTCTGATGCAGTGCAGTAAATAGGCAAATGCATCAAAATAAAGCTGGTTAGCGACCGATGTGAAAAGGCATATTGGTGGTCACAAACAGGTTAAACAAAGGAATGCTGATTGGAGCTCAAAAGGTGCATGGTGTATTACAGAGAATAGATCTGCAACGGTCACAATTTCTGGCTTCCCATAGGTTTGTATAACTACGTACACCATACAAAGTACCAGCTTCATTGCTGGGTATTGTGATTTTAACCCCTTAGTGACCAGCCTATTTTAGACCTTAGTGACCAAGTTATTTTTTACGTTTTTCCATCGTCTCATTCAAAGAGCGAACACTTTTTTATTTTTACGTCGACATAGCTGTATAGGGTCTTGGTAATTGTGGGATAAGTATTTTTTAATAACACCATTTCGGGGTACATAAAATGTATTGATTAATACATTAACTTTTTTTGAGAAGTGGGGGGGGGGGGGGGGGTAGAAAAAAATCCAGCAAGTTCGCCACACTTTTTTGCATCCTAAATTTATGCCATTTACCGTGTGGTATAAATAACACAATAACCTTATTCCGCAGGTTATTACGATTAAAACAATACAATATTTATATCATTTTCTTATGTTTTACTACTTTTACACAATAAAACCCCTTTTTTTTTTTTCAAAATTACTTGCTTTTGTGTCTCCAGATCTTTCAGCAGATGCAGCTGCATGAGGGCTATTTTGTTGCGGGCCGACTTGTAGTTTTTATTGGTACCATTTTGGAGTACATGCAACTTTTTAGCATATTTTTTTTTAAGGCTGGATGCACAGACACAATTCAAACACGAGAAATGAGAGCAGTTGAGGCCAATTTATATATAAAAATTTTTTGACTTTTATTAAACATATATCACAAACAATATAAAAGTACAACAAGATAAGACTCGTAAGAAATGGCGGAAGTAGTAATAAATATTTGTTGCTGATACATTTACATGGGATAACAAAGTAACATGCAGTTGCTTATATAAAAATAGTATATACCTCCCCTCACAAGGAGAAATTACCAACACCTGATCAGTATATTGTAAGTATATTACGTGTGTATATATATAAAGGAGGATAAAATAAAGTGACAGTGCATTATAAAGCAATCTGCATGACACCAGCCTTACCCATGGTCAGCAAACAGGGTGATAATGTCCGCTCCTCCACATGAACCCCGAAGCGCGTTTCGCCACAAGTGCTTCCTCAGGGGGATGCACATAAATAATGCACTGTCACTTTATTTTATCCTAATTTATATATATACATAATATACTTACAATATACTGATCAGGTGTTGGTCATTTCTCCTTGTGAGGTGAGGTATATACTATTTTTATATAAACAACTGCATGTTACTTTGTTATCCCATGTAAATGTATATCAGCAACAAATATTTATTACTACTTCCGCCATTTCTTACTAGAGTCTTATCTTGTTGTACTTTTATATTGTTTGTGATATATGTTTAATAAAAGTCAAAAATTTTTTATATATAAATTGGCCTCAACTGCTCTCATTTCTCGTGTTTGAATTAGTTAATGGAGCTGCCTAGGTGACATGGGGGGATGTTTGTATTATAAACAGTGCCTAGCCCCTATTACAAATGTGTGTGGAGTCTATTGGATGCACAGACAACAGCAATTCTAGAATTATTTTTTACGGAGTTTGCAGAGCGGGTTAAATAATGTAATAACATTATAGTTGGGGGTTGTTGCGGACGCAGCAATACCAAAAAGGTGTAACTTTTTCTTTTTCTAATAAAGCATTTCGTAAGGGAAAAAATGAGTTCATTATTTTTTTTTACTTTGGATTTACATTTAATACTTGAGTACCCCTTGAGAAAGCTACCGCGAAACGTGCGTTGCGGCTCGTGGTGTGGTGTCCACTTTTAGGCTGATTATGCAGTATACCGGTTGGTATAGGTCCTGGGACCGGAATTGATTTGCCGTTACCCCCTGGTCACTATATCTTTACACTCACACATATACCAGTGTGAGTGGGCTCTGCTCGCTATATACTCTGTTTGGCTCATTACTTTGTCTATTATGCAGGCACTGTGAATGTACCACATTGTGGTTTTTGAACTTCTTTATTTGCAAGTTGTTCTTTGAATTGTTTACTATGCTTTTCTTTGCCTCTTGAGTATTATTTATTTGTTACAGCTCTTGTGTTACAGCTCTTGTGTTCTCCACATCCATGCATTTTAATTGTATGTCTTATTTTAGGTCCTGATGGCCAACATGTTTTTATGTATATTTAATAAAGTATTGCCATTATTACAAGTCATACTTGTGTACTTGGTGTTTGATTTTGTCCCTTTTTGGGATGTGTGATATGTCCACACATACAGTCATATTCATACTTTGTTTTTCTTTTGATTTGTGTGGACGTATATCGTGAACGTTTATCGTTTGGTCTGTTACTATATAGGTAATCATTAACTAGAGGCAGATTTATTAGGCCCCCGACTGCCATAGAAGACACAGACACCCTGCGATGGCATTACAGAGCGCCAGTGGGGTGAGAGCGGGAGCACCCTCCCTCCAAAGCCATTCAGATGCGGGGCTCGCTATTGAGCGCCGCATCTGCGGGGTTAAAGCAGCGGGATCGATACGGATTTCGATCTCACCCGTTCGAGCAGGTCTGCTCCCAGCCCTCAGCTAACGAGCAGGGAGATATACCTGCTCCCCGCTGTTTTTATTCCATAAAAATGCAATTGCATCAGAATTAAGCCTATTAGTGGTTGCTGTAAAAACACCTATGGGCGGTCACTAACGGGTTAATCTGCCCTTAAATCGGTCTTTCTAGTGATGTTTGAGTCTGTTATAAGATCAGATAATATTTAGGTTTTTTATTTTTTCCCACAGAACACTGCAGCACTTCATTTACTGCCGTTAGGTGCACAGTACAGAACATGAATGCCCACGCATCTTCTTGGTCAGTAATATGATGCATGTATTAGGACTATGTGACCAGCTTTCATCCCCATCTAGTCTGGAATTCTTATACAATGACGCTTCTCCAAAAGAGCACCTCTTTGAGAAGACCACTCCCTTATCCGGACCAAATTTCCTGAGACAGATCTTCAGGTCTACCATATACTACGCATAATGTTAAACTTCTTTGCGAAGACCCCCCCCCCAGAAGACAAGTTTCTAATGCCATTTTGGGTATTTCTTGCAAAGAGGTTTCACTGTACAGTCCAACCCCAAAGCCTTAGCTCTGCAAGATATTCCATATGTACATGTTAAATTACCAACCAGTTCCACTACAAAATCACGTCAAAGCATTTGCCACAATAATTATTTTCTGTAAAATACCTACCTTCCTCATTGGAGGTGTCCCATTCTTTATTTTCAACAATAACTTCATGATTTTTCTTTCTTTCTGCTCTTCTGGACTGAGTGTTGATTCATCTACATCAACCTATAGTTAAAATTAAGATTATTATAATAGATAAATTTCCACACCACCTCACTCACAGTTCATTATTGTTGGGTTGTGTTCACATCACGTTTATTGCACACGGCTTGTGTTGAGAAAGCTTGTAGCGCATATGCTGCACATCTATAGGCCCCCATTCACCTGACAGAGGCCAATAAATATATATATATATATATATATATATATATATATATATATACATACACACACACACACATATATATACATACATATATAAACACGTACGTACTAGGGATGTCACGATACCAGAATTTGGACTTCGATACCGATCATTAGTAGAGCGTCAGCCGCATCACATCAAGTTTACCGCGCGCACTTGTTATCAGGACTCAGGAGCAATGGCTGTATTACACGCCGCAGCACCGCTCTCATACATTCATGTATTACTATACTGATCTGTGCGGCGAGAATGAGCGGAAATACATGCACTTACACGCTTTGGCTTGCTATCAATGAGGTCATTAATGGTTGCATGAGGAATGTTAGGCCACGCAAATCATCAAGAATGGCTGCTGGCAGCTCCCTTTGCAATTGTCGACTAATGCCTTGGTGGAAGTCTGAAGACGCTTCAGGCTACGGTAGCACTTTTAGGCGAGGCAGGCTTCTCACAGCAGCATGAGCAACATGTGGACTGGCGTTGTCCTGTTGAATAACGGCTTCTGGGATACTTTGGAAATTGCCATACCACTGGTTCCATGAACAAATTAATGTAATGCCAAGCTGTTAGTGTACCTGAAATTAAGACTAGAGGGTCCAGCTATCTTACATTATGCAACCCAGCTATCATTGCGTCAGAGACAAAAGCCGGGGTCATCGCTGAAGAGGATAGACCTCCACTCCAGCCTCCGTTGCCATCTTGATGTGCACCATTATAGCCTTTGAGAGTGGTGGCGTGTGGTCAATGGAACATCTGTAGCTGGACGTCTGTCTCGTAGCCAAATGTCGTGCAAACACCTTCTGATGGTTTGTGTCGACACTGGTTGTCACCCCAGGCTTGGGATGAGACGTCACCTTTCACTTGCAGTACAGAATGGATCACTACGTGCCATTCTTCCAGATGATTCGCCCGTGCAGAGGTTCTCCTCCAGGCACATCTTGTGACCATTCCCGTTCGTCGGTCTCCCAAATTCCGGGACATGCAAAGTTGAACAAAGCTGACATCTCGGCAAAGGCGCTTCGCGATCTGCCGGAGTGATAAACCAAGATCTCTCAGTTCAAGGATTGTCCCCCTCTCAGTTTGCGTCAAGTAGTGAAAATTGACACGTCAATGAACAGGAGGTATCGCACAATCATCCCACACCACTTGATTAAATTTGAGGTTTCATGTGGCTAAAAAACTTTGCTTTCAATCTGGCTTTTATGCCACTCCTACATGCTACAGATTGGATCTACGTGCTTGAAAATTTGATCATTTGAAGACCTTAGCGACACCCTCTACTTCCTTGATTTGCATAACCTTACAGCTTACCCTTCTTGGTGTTGCAATTTCAATGTTGGAGTGTAGTACCTTCAACTTGGTCATAAAAGCTTTACAATTAGGTGGAACATGTTGTTCTTTAACAGTTTACTTACCAGTAGCTTGTCAAAGTACTGAATATCATCTGGCTTTAGGAAAGGAAGGTTGCCAGATGGCTGATCACTGACACTTTTCATGGTTCTGTCTTCAATAGGCATATGAAATCCAGTCAATCCACCCAAAGGTGTGGGTGTCGCAGTCAATTTCCGGGCTGGTGTACGTATGGGAACATAACCGGCAGGTGGTGGGAGAACCTGGAGTAGAGAGATGAGATAGAAAGAAGTGTGGAGGGGCAGAAAGAGGAAGAAGAAAGATGAATCGTTTTTGAAACCATTGGTTAAGTCTCAGAAACATTATTGTATTTAACCAAAATCATTCAAAGAATACCTTGTAACCCTCTGGAAACATAGCATCCAGCTCCTCATCAGCAAGTGGACGGTTCCTTTCATCAATTTCACGTTCCCATCTCCATGCCTGAAGCTGTTCGGGAGTCATGCTCATGATGTGTCCTATAAAAAACAGAGAAAATAATTAAAACTGATAGGCACTTCTCTCATTTAAAGTACATTTCAAACCCTTTGTCAAATCTTAATTTTTTTCACCTCATTCTGAGTAGCAAACCCAATTCTTTACAATGGTTTGAAAGAGAAATGGACAGCAAGTAAAAAGTATGAAAAGGGATACACACACTATATATGAACAATGTGTATGAGGACGGATTGATTTATAGACAAAATGTGTACACATAATTAGTGGACACATATCAAAAGACCAGTAGTTACTTGATAGGGGCCACACACACATTTTATTACATGATTTTTGCATGTTAAGCATGAGGCTTTTAACTTTTGTCATTGGGGCGCATTCAGACATTGTGGTTGAGACGCAGATAAAACCGCATTCGAAAAACGCAGTCGTTTTTACAGAGATTTGGTGCATTTTTCAATGTTGTTATGGAAAAAAACCGCATGCTGCTTTTGGATGCGTTTTTTTTAATTTAGGTTTTAACCGTGCCTCAACTGCAAAAGTCTGAATACACATGTAGGCTCATTTTGAGCTCATGAATAGCAACTGCACAATAAAACAAATTGGCTTCAACAATTTGTGTCAAAGTTCTGACATTTTTACATTTATGCAAATTTTTTGTAAAAGCCCAACGGGGCGTTTTTTTTAGTTTCACCAAGTGGATGTTGTAAAGAAAAGTGTATGACGCTGACCAATCAGCGTCATACACTTCTCTTCATTGATGCCCAGCTTTATTCACAGCACAGCGTGATCCCGCGAGATCACACTGTGACGTCACTTACTCCCGTAGTTCCTTCACCGGAGCGACGAGAGAATGACCAGACATCTGCTCTAGCCGTGCCAAGACGATTATCCTCCTCAGCAGTCATGGCACGGCTTGAGCCGATGTCTGGTCATTCTCCCGTCGCTCCGGTGAAGGAACTACGGGATTAAGTGAAGTCATGAGATCATGCTCTGCTGTGAATAAAGCTGGGCATGAATGAAGAGCGTCAGCGTCATACACTTTTCTTTACAACGCCTACTTGGTGAAACTAAAAAAAAACAAAAAAAACGCCCAGTTGGGCATTTACCATAAAAAGTAACAATTATCAGAACTTTGTCAATAATTAACTTTAAAAAAAAAAAAAAAAAGACACAGTTCCCTACAACAAAGCGTTTATTAGATTAGGGAAGTATTAAACGGGTGACAGAGCCTCTATAAACTTTACAATTGTTTGTCATAAATAATCTGGGTAATTAAGAATTAAAATATCACACTATTACGCACTGTTCTGCTTCAGATGCTTTTTGCAAACATTGGGGTACCAAAAAATAAACAAAACATAATGCTTTTGCTATATCACTGCACCCAACCAAAAATCTAAGGCTTCGTTCACATATCCGTTCGGGCTCTATTCTGACGTTCCATCGGAGGTTTCCGCCACCATTGATTTCAATGGTGACGGATCCGGTGTCCATGGTTTCCGTTTGTCTCAGTCGTGCAAGGGTTCCGTAATTTTGACGCTATCAATAGCGTAGTCGACCACGCTATTGATTCCAGGGCCCTAGTGAGAGCTCTCTTCTGACGGAACCCTCCAATGGAACTTCAGAAGAGCCCGAACGGATATGTGAACGAAGCCTAAGTTAGAAGTTAATGGATCACAACTGTCCAAAAATCATTTGGATCAGTTTAGGGTATGTTGTTAAATTATTTAAGTGGATCAAAAAACTAGCTTTTGGTGCAAAAATATGATGCACATCTTTATAAATTAGTAGCATTTTGCAACTTTTGTTATTTTGACACACAAACGTTACGGCAACTTGCGTCCAATTTCTGGCATTTTGCCTAGTACATCTATCGTTGTGTTTATTTAAAAATAAATAAAATAAAGAAAATGGTGTGTGAATAAAGGTAAGAGGCATTATGCTCTATAGCCCTTTCAAAAACCATATAGCTAGAGCAAATGGCAAAAAACCCAAAACGAAGACCACATGCATGAAACCCATTTTGATTGCTCAAAGAAAACAGTTTCTAATGTTTTGTACTGCAATAAAGTGAACAGCCTTCCTATGGTTGTCACCAGTAATTATACTAGGAAAACAAGGTCATATTACCAAGATAGAAATTTCTAATAAACCAGACACAAAATGAAAAAAGCAACACCAAGCATCACCCTGGTCATTGAGGGACTTTTTTCTAAATTTTTTTTTTCAATATATAAAAGTTATACTTCTAAAAAGCATGGTCACACCACGTTAAAGAGGATCTGTCACTAGTTCAGTAATGCCCAATATCCAAGCTAATCAAATAGGCTCTGTCACACTGATAATGCTAGTGAAAATTGTGTCCAATAACTATTAAAATAAAAGTTATGAGTTTCTTTTCTAAATATGCAAATGAGCCTATACTAGACAAGTGGGTGTCAACATCAGCGATTCTCCTGAGGTGGAGCTTCCTCACAGCCTCTAAGAACTGATGTGCCAGAGGCACAATGAAACCAATTTCCCAGCTACTAACTAAGTATAGATAAAATATAACTTTTAATGGTATGTTAGTAAAAGTTCCACGGATGGACAGCAAGAGCACAATGAGTTAAAATGTGGCTGTAGACAACTAGCAGATGCTCTATGTAAACTCTGCCAGACCATGGCAGGATAGAGTATGACAATTGCTGGAGTCTGACGCTGTCTTATCAGCATGAAGTTGCTTTACACAGTGTGAAAGACTAAGGCTGAATGGAAGGGGGATCGCTTCCAATAACCACATCTCTGGCTGTGGTTCTGGTGGTATATGAAAGACGAGATTATAATCTTTCATATAGTACCAGGACCAAAGTTCTAGCTGTGAAACCATCGGCGATATCGCCAGTTGAATACACAGTCGGGAATGGAAGCAGTGTACCATATGATCACACTGTGTTGCTGGGCAGGGGAGGGGGAGAAGCTGTATGCTGATTGGACAGCGTCATACAGAGAACATTACACTGACCAGAGTGAAAAGAAAGAGTAACCTCCCATTTGGCAAGTATAGCCAAATTAGCATAACAACACTGTAGTTATCAGCATCATAGCGCCTATTAGAATAGGATATAGGGCATTAATAAACTAGTGACAGATCCTCTTTAATGTGAATTATCCCTTCACAAAGAAATGAATGTGTGTCATGATAAGAAAACATACCTGGAGTTGGAGTTGCCATATTCATTGCCGGTGTACCAATTGGTGTTTTCCCTGGAGTCAATACAGGAGTGCTACCGCCCATCTGGCTAGCTGGTGTTTCATCCCAACGAGACTTTCTTTTACTTGCTCCAGGTGTAGGGGTTTCACCAATTGATTCTCCACCACGATCTGTACGCGGAGTCTCAGCCCAACCACTTCCATGTCCAGGGGTATCTTAAATAACAAAAATAAATAAATCTAAATATAGTGTGAAACTGGAAGAAATAGACACTACTACAAGTTTTGAGAGCTTACAGCATACTTGGCGACAAACAGAATAAAGCCAACCATAAAAAAAAGTATTCATTCTTTCTTTTAACAGTTACCCCTTAGGACGGATATATCCGTCCTCTGCAGCAGCTAGTTCACACAGGAGGATGGATATATCCGTCCTGTGATGGCGCGGGTACTGCCACTGTACCCACGCAATCAGCGGCAGGAGCACGGCTGTTATATACAGCCTGGCTCCTGCTGCAACTGCCGGAATCGAAGCGCGCTCTGATTCCGGCAGTTTAACCAATTAAATGCCGCTGTCAATAGTGACAGCGGCATCTAATGCGTTTGAGAGAGGGAGGGAGCTCCCTCTGTCACCCCCGCGAAGAAATCGTGGGTCGCCGTCGGGTTTCCACGGCAGCCGGGGGTCTAACAAAGACCCCCAGGTCTGCCTTTAGCATCTGCCTGTTAGGCGATGCCGGAGGCATGACCGAATAGGTTGCCTGTCCGTTTTACACTGACAGTATACCAAAGCATTATTGCCTAAGTATACCAAAGCATTATATATGCGATCAACAGATCGCATTAAGAATTCCCCTGGTGGGACTAAAAAAAAAAAATGTAAATCAGTTAAATAAAGTTTGTGAAAAAAATAAATAAAAAATTACAGTCAAAATCAAATAAAACTACTTTTTTTGCCCAAAAAGTGGTTTTATTTAGTAAAAGTGTCAAAACAAATAACACACACATATATGGTATCCCCGCGATCGTAACAAATTGAACAATAAAATGAACACATTAATTAAACCGCTGGATGAGCGGCGTCCGAAAAAACCACGGCAAAATTCTCTTTTCTCCCATTCCCCCCATGAAAAATAAAATAAAAGTTAATCTATAAGTCCTATGTACCCCAAAATAGTACTAATGAAAAACACATTGGCCCGCAAAAATCAAGCCCACATACGGCCACATCGACGGAAAAATAAAAAAATTACGGCTTTTGGAATGCGGCGATGCAAAAACAAGTAATTTTTTTCTAAAAGGGTTTTTATTGTGTAAACGTAGGAAAACATTAAACCTTTACATATTTTGTATCCCCGTAATCGTGCCGACCCATAGAATAAAGTTAACATGTTATTTACGCTGCATAGTAAATTTATAACGTGAAAATCAATGCTCGAATAGCTGCTTATTTTCAATTCTCTCCTAAAATAAAGTTAATAAATATATTATAAGCATCTAAAAATGGTACAATTACAAAATACAATTCGTCCCGCAAGAAACAAGCCCTTATACGGCTATGTCGACAGAATAAAATAAAAGTTACGACTCTTGGAATGCGACCGTGAAAAAATAAAAAATAATCCTTGGTCATTAACGTGCAAAATGGCCTCGTCATTAAGGGGTTAATCCTTTAGTGACCAGACTATTTTAGGCCATAAGAATAGATTGTTTTTTTTTTCAGTTTTTTGATCGTTGCATTCTAAAAGCTATAACTTTTTTATATTTCCCCAGACCTAACCGAACGAGGGCGTGTTTTTTTGCAGGACAAGTTGTATTTTAGAATGCCACTATTTTAGGCTACATGTAATTGAATGATTAACTTCTTTTTTGGGATACAAATAAGGAGAAAAAAAATAGGCCCAAATATACTAGGCGCTGCTATTAAGAAACATATTTAATGGAATAGAGGTAAATACAGGCTACGCGTTTCAACGCAGGGGTTGTTATCATAGATTTATGGCCTGATGACGACGCATGTCCTGCGTCGAAACGCGTAGCCTGTATTTACCTCTATTCCATTAAATATGTTTCTTAATAGCAGCGCCTATTTTTTTTTATCCTTATTTGTATCCTATACCTGGCGGTAAATTTCCGTTTACCGGCTTGGAGCTGGGCAGCAGCTGTAGCTCATATCAACCTACACACACTCTGGGTGTGTCTGCTTCTAACACATCCCAAGTAGCGGTGATTACCACGTAGGCGGATTTATCCGTTCTAACAGTGTTGTGCCTACTCAGCACAACCTCTCTAGGTGAATACAATTCACCTTTACTTTTGTGCAACTACTCGTGGGTAATCTACACTATGTGGCGCCGTGTTTTGTTATTTTTCTCCCTATTCCACAGTAATACCCCCTGTAAAACTATTTTCTCGTCTAGTTCACTAGGGGACACAGACAATGGGTGTATACTGTTGCCACTAGAAGGCTTGACACTAAGAATTCAAAATTGTTACCCCTCTTATAGGATATACCCCACCTACAGAGACTGAGCGAATTCAGTCTTCGCTTAGATTCTGTAGGAGACAGATACTTTTACTGTTGCAGCAGCAGAGTCTCTCCCATTTTTTATGTTAGTTTATTTTTCAACCTCCATTTTATATGGGAAACATGGTTGACAATCTCCCTGTTGTCCCCACCAAGGTAGGCACACTGTGCCATCTCTACAAATGCGCAATTGTCCCCCTGCCTATGAAGACAAGTAGGACAAGAGTGTCAGTACCTCTTTCACCCACTAGCCTATGGGGCACTCCTACTTTCTTCCCACCAGTATCTCCCCTTACTAAAAGGTTGAATCACAGAGGGTGCACCTGCTGATCCCCATGAGACATGGATAAAAGGAGAACATAAAGGGTGAGTGTTACAACCACCCCAAATATGGGGAGCAAACTCCCAGGAGCATTAGGAGAAGCAGAAACAAATTAAGGAAAGGTAAGTGAAAAAGATAGAACTCTTACAACGGACAACCATGAAAACCTTGAACAAACCAAACGGATGGGATTGGTTTTCCTCAATAAACTGGTAGAGTAAAGATTTTTGGGCGAGTACTCAAAACTCCTGTTTTCTCATTCATTGCATTGGGGGGCAGAGATCGTGTTTTACGTCCCATAGCAGTTTCCAGGGTACAGAAAGAAAGGACATGGTCACCTACTCAACAGAGTACAAAAGCTTGCATCCAAGGGAAGTGTCTGCAGAAGCAAAGGTGTGCTCCTGATAGAACTTGACAAAAGTGTGCAGGGAAGATCACGTAGCCATCTTGAGAACCTGAAGAGCAGAAGCCTGGTTGTGTACAGCCCAGGAAGCCCCAACTGCTTTGGAGGAGTGGGCTGTAATCCGAAACGGGGGTTCCTTACCCCAAACCCGGTAATTATCACGAAAAGCCATCCGAATTAATCGAGTGATAGTGGCCTAAGGGGCCGCCATCCCCGGTCTGGCACTCTCTGGGAGAATAGACAAAGAACCCGATCTCCAGAAGGAAGCAATAAGAGAAACGGTAGTCTACAGGGCATGAACAATATCCAGGTTTTGGAGAGAATGGTC